>NC_059293.1:21488588-21603588 GCF_017591435.1 Portunus trituberculatus | reverse complement strand
CCACCACCCTCCACCACTCACATCTTCCACCCATTACTCAAGATTATTTTTTTCTAAGAGTGAGAATTAACAAGGGCGAAAAAATAAATATTAGAATAAAAATGTCCACTTGAATTGTAATTTCCATAAAAGAATCCAAATAATTAAGAGATTCATAAGTAATATAAGGATGAGTGGTAAGTGTAATGTTTTTAGTCTTCCTTCATTCCAGACCACTTAGAACAGACAGGCATTCCTTTTAACCCCTTCAATACTGGGGACACATTTTTACCTTGAGTTTTCTGTACGATTTGACCATTTTACTGACATTAGGAAGTGTCTATGGAGGGTAGAAGATTAATAGCCACAGTCTTCACTATTTTAATCCTCCACATGAGTTTCTGAGGCTGTATAAAGTCACCAAATAGCAAGCAGAATGAATATATAAATGCGTCATGGTACTAAAGGGGTTAAGTCTTCGTCGTCCTCTTCAGCACACGAACCAGCCACGTCTCACAGCCGCCACTCAAACGTACACAAGTAACCTGAGGAATAGTCAACGATTCTTTTACTGGACCGTGTTAAGAGTAGCCACAGCGTCTCTTTAAAATAAGCGTTGAATACTTCCCAAACTGCCATTATAATAACTAATATTACCTTAAAAACTGCAATAACTTTCACTACAGCCTGTTAAGTGTAGTGCCTCTTCTCATTGCTAGCGTCAAATGCCTCCTAAACTATCACTATATTAGCAAAAATTCCTTTAAGATGCAGTAATGGTTTTCACTAGAGCCTCTTAAGTGTAGCCAAGGCGTCTCTTATCATTGCTAGCGTCGAAAAACCTTAAAACTGTCACTAGAAATATGAAAACCCCATTAAAAACACCAATGACGTTCACTAGAGCCTGTTAAGTTTAGTCAAAGTGTCTTTTCTCATTGCTAGCGACGAATTACCCTAAAACTGTCACTATAAATACGAACGCCTCCATTAAAAGCATCAATAACTTTCACTAGAGCTTGTTAGTGTAGTCAAGGCATCTCTTCTCACCGTTAGCGTCAAATAACTCCTAAAACTCACTAGAATCACGAAAACTCCCTTAAAAATCGTAACAACTTTCATTGGAACCCACCACGAGAGAGAGAGAGAGAGAGAGAGAGAGAGAGAGAGAGAGAGAGAGAGAGAGAGATATGCCGGCGGAACTTGAAGCATGGAGGGAATGTAAGTGCGCGCATTAAATCGAGGAAATATAGATGGCAGTGAACAGGCGGAGAATCCAAAGGCAGATAATACTTAATACCTGAACACCATCCCGCCAATATTTCATCTTCGTAGACAATCCATCAACTTAATGACTTTCGCTCGCTCCCAAGTTCCTGCCTCATACCGGGGAGGTCACGCTGCTCACGGGCCTCCACAGACCTTCACACACCCTCCTCCTCCTCCTTCTCCTCCTCCTTTGCGCCTACATAAGATATCCTTTTTTTTTCTAGCTACTGTACTAGATAGTATCACTTCTTCAATCTTTCCTATCACATCTTTGACTTTCTCTCTCCCTGTGGCTTCTTTTCTTCTTTCTTGAACCCTGATGTCCTTCAGTCTCTAACTTGTAGAATCTGTAGTGGTAACATAGGCACACAGACAGCCTCGTTAGGCCCAGTAGGGCTGTTGTTATCTGTTCCTTCCTTTGTATTCCTCCTCAGGGTCTGTTGCCGTTTGTCCTCCTTTGTATTTCTTTGTATTTGTATTCCTCCTCCTCCTCCTCCTCCTCCTCCTCCTCCTCCTCCTCCTCCTCCTCCTCCTCCTGTGCTATTCTGTCTCTCTTCTCTGTAGCTAGTTAGAAGTAGTTACCAAACAGCCTTGAAAGGACCAAGAGGTTTGTTGCTGTCTGGCTTTCCTTTATATTCCTTTATTCCTCCTCTTCCTCTTCCTGTCCACTGCTACCCAGGTCTCACTTTCTCTCTCCGTCGCACTATCAGCCTCTCTCTCACTCTCTCTATCCCTCTTCGCCCCTCTCCGTCCCCTCTCACGTCTCCTCTTCCTCCCCTCCACCGCCCACGTCGACCTTCATTCATTTACCACGTTCCCCAGCCTCCACTGCTTCATCCATCTCTCTCTTCCATCCACCCTCTCTCACTCTCTCTCTCTCTCTCTCTCTCTCTCTCTCTCTCTCTCTCTCTCTCTCTCTCTCTCTCTCTCTCTCTCTCTCTCTCTCTCTCTCTCTCTCTCTCTCTCTCTCTCTCTCTCTCTCTCTCTCTCTTTCACTATTTTCTCTTTTCTCTGCCTCTCCTCTCTGCCTTTCTCATCTCCACCGCCAAAGTCATTCTGTTTTCTCTATTTCTATTTCTATTCTCTTTTTTTTTTGTCTCTTTCGTTCTCTCTCTTGTGATTTTGTCTCTCTCTCTCTCTCTCTCTCTCTCTCTCTCTCTCTCTCTCTCTCTCTCTCTCTCTCTCTCTCTCTCTCTCTCTCTCTCTCTCTCTCTCTCCAATCCTTTACTTCATTTCATTTGTCCTGCACCAATATGAGTGGAGTTTTAAACCTTCCTACTATTCCTCTTCCTCTTCTTCCTTCCTTCCTTCCTCCTCCTCCTCCTCCTCCTCCTCCTCCTCTTCTTCTTCTTCTTTTTCACCCATACTAGTCTGTCAGGCCATCTTTTCCTCCTAATCCAGTGTTTCCACCTGTCCTCGCTACGCCTCATTTTCTTCCTTCCTCCTCTCTAGTTTTTCAACATCCGTGGAAACTTTTGAGGGAAAATCCAGAAAAACTTGAAGCAATCCGAACGACTATTTTTTTTTTCTCCCTCTTTCCTTCCCCTTTTCTCTCTTTCTTTCTCTTTCTCTCTCTCTCTCTCTCTTCCCTTGATTTGTTTTTTGTTTTTTCCTTTTCTTGCTTTGTTTATGTCCTTCTTTGTGTGTGTGTGTGTGTGTGTGTGTGTGTGTGTGTGTGTGTGTGTGTGTGTGTGTGTGTGTGTGTGTGTGTGTGTGTGTGTGTGTGTGTGTGTGTGTGTGTGTGTGTGTGTTTTAAGTGTCAATTTACTCATAACACTTTTCTTTTATCTTTTCTATTTATTTATCATATGAGTCAAGTTCATTCACTGATTCACTCTAGCTTCGTTCATCGTCACACCACCCCAGTACACTCACTCCCGTCACTCCTGCCACATTATACCAGCCCTACTCATTCCCGTCCTCCCTGCGCCCTAATACCACCCCCTACTCATTCTCGTCACCCCTGCCATCACTATACCTCCCACTTCCTCACTCACCCCTGCCACTCCATACCACTGCACTCATTCCCGTCACCCCTGCCACCTCAGTACTAGCTCAATCTCTGCTTTCACCCCTGCTAAACCCCAAAAACACCCCAGTCACTTTCTCACACATCCTCCCATGCCAGCTAACTTTTTCTTTCACCTCTTGCCACACCACCAAAAACACTCCCTCACACACTTCACCCCAATACTAACCAACTCTGCTTTCACCCCTTGCCACACTAAAAATACCCCATTCACGTATGCCAACCCAAGTTAACTCTCAGCTTTCATCTCTGCTAAACCCCAAAAACAGCTCACTCACTCCCACACACACGTCAACCTAAGTCAACTCTCTGCTTTCACCCCTGCTAAACCCCAAAAACAGCTCACTCACTCCCTCACACACTAGTCAACCCAATACTAGCCAATTCTCTCTTCCACCCCTTGCCACACCCTCAAAAATAGCCGACACAGTCCCTCACACACTAGCCAACCCTCTCGAAACCAGTAAAGAGAAGTGTTTTCCTTGTTCTTGCACTGTGTTGGTTGCAGTGTAAGGTGTAGATCGCATACCAAAGTAGATTCATGAGACGTGGATTGCAATGTAAGTGTAGATATCATAGCAAAGTAGATTCATGATACGTAGATAAGAAGCCAAAATAGATTCATGATACGTAGATAAGAAGGCAAGGTAGATTCATGATACGTAGATAACAAGGCACTGTAGATTGATGATACATAGATAAGAAGCCACAGTAGATTGATGACACGTAGATAAGAAGCCAAAATAGATACATGACACGCAGATAACAAGTCAAAGGAGCATTATCCAACTCTCTCTCTCTCTCTCTCTCTCTCTCTCTCTCTCTCTCTCTCTCTCTCTCTCTCTCTCTCTCTCACACACACCACCCAATCCTCTCCTTCACCCCTGCCACCTTTATACCAACCTACTTATTCACTCCTCATCCCTCCCACCCCACTCTCCCTCACCCCCTGCCACCCTATACTAGCGTGTCCACTCCCACCTCTCCCTCTCCCTCTGCCACCCTGTCAAAGCCACCCACGAGTTAGGGAGGGAATGGAGATCTGGGTTGTGGTGGTGGTGGTGGTGGTGGTGGTGGTGGTGGTGGTGGTGGTTGTCGTCGAAGCCACTGCAAAGTCATCTTTATGAAACGTCAATATCAATTTTTTTTCTATCTTTTTCTTTATCACAGTTCTCCGTTTTTTCTTTTTATACTAAGCAGAGAGAGAGAGAGAGAGAGAGACGATGATGATGATGATAATGTGAAAAATGTGTCTCTCGAATGTTTTGTCTTTAATGTTGTCACTTAAAATGATACTAGAAATTGATGTACTAACCCCTTCAGTAACATTTTCACATTCATTCTGCTCTGAACTATTTGGTGACTTCGTACAGCCTCAGAAACTTACGTGAGGGGATTGAAATAGTGCAGACTCATGCCATTAATCTTCTGACCTCCATAGACCTTTCCTAACGTAAATAAAATAGTCTAATCACACCTAAACCCGAGATAAAAACATGTCCCATCACTATAGAGATTAAAGTCATCACCACCACCACCACCACCACCCAAAATAACCACAGAAACACTACAAAGAACAAGTTCACCACCACCACAACACCACAACACCTTCCCAACCACATAAACCACCACCACCACCATCACCAAGAGAACCAGCACGGCAACAGACATAGAGAGAGAGAGAGAGAAACAGGCAGACAAACAGGCAGACAGACAGCGAGGGAGGCGGCCATAACTCCTTGGGCAACTTGTGTCTCGGGTCATTTACCTTCACCAAGAATTACCTGGAAATGGCGCGTGTTCTTCCCTCCTCCCCTGCACCTCGGCCCGGCTAAATTATGCCCTCACGGGGAACTTTTCCTATTCCTCCATTAAACGACTGTCAGGGAAGAATCCAAAACAGTGAGAGAAAGACCAGGAAGAGGAGGAGGATGAGGAGGAGCAGGATGGGGAACGGAGAGAGGTTGTGTGAGTAACGACCGTTTTCTTTACATCTTCGTCGCTCAGGCCTCCTCCTTGAACGCTTTGGTTAGGGAAGATTGCAAAACACTGGAAGGAAGGCCATGCAAAAGAGGAATAGCTGTAAGAGGAAGAGGAGGAGGTAGTGGAGAGCTCAACTAACGCCGGACAGCACCTCGGTTTCAAATTAACATATAAGCAAATGAAAGTTTCCACACTTCAGGTTTTTAAAGAAAAATAGACAAAAAAAGTAGACATTGGTATATTGAAAAAAGAAAAAAGGTGATAGACTTTGGTATGTAATGTCGAAAAACAAAAATATGAAAGGGTGTCGTGTTTACAAGAGGAGGAGGTGCAAAAGGTGAGGTGTGTGGCGGTGATTGGCTGGTGCGCCACGGCCTCGCTCGGGACTCAGGCAAAGGCTCCGGCCGCCGCTCCATCACCATGCCGCCGTGTGTTGACCGCCGATAATATAATATTTTGAGCCGGCGAGCGGACGAGGCGTGAGGACCTGAGTTAGTCAATTTGCCGGTTGGCTTCCCCGACTAGCGAGCCACCGGGCGGCGGGAGTAAGGCCGAGGGCGCCCCAGCCACCCGGCCACCCAGCCACCCGGCCACCCGCCGCCAGGGAGACACCCAGGCAGGAAGGGAAGGAAAAACATTCCATCATATGAAGTGAAAATAAAATAAACAAAAATACTGGATCTCATGAAAAAAACAAAAAAGAAAGGAAAAAATAGACTCACAAAAATTTAAAAAAAAAAACATTGGATGACATTAACAAAAAAAAAAAAAACTGAAAGGTAGAGAGCAAATATATGATGCCTTGGAGAGTCACAACACGGGGCGGAGACACGACCAGTACATTAAAAGTAACCACACAGTTCTGAGGTTTAGGGAAGGAGGATGAGTGCTAAGTGTCAAGCTGTAGTCAGTACATGCTCGATACTTACAAACATAATGAGACTAGCTTCGCGTCTCTCACCGGCACAAAACATCGCCAGAACTCAAACTGTAATACAAAACCCAACTACTTTTTCACCTGCTTGGAAAAAATAAATAAATAAAAGACAAGTATGGAGAGGCAAGCATTTCTCACCCCTCCACGTAAAGAGTCGCGGGTGGGGACGTTCACTCTGACGTGGCGGAAGAAATGAGCAACTCTACTGCCGCGAGAAGGACGCCGTGAACCGGGAACCAAAACTCGAAGGGGGGAAAAAGTGAGTGTGAAAGAGTTTCGTTCCTGCAACCAACAAGAACACACACACACACACACACACACACACACACACACACACACACACACACACACAATTATGAGAACCCAGTGAGGCGTCTGCAAGTTGGATATACCCGCATTTCATTTCCTGCACTAAATCACTCACCCTTGCATTTCCTGAGTGTGATTTGTCAATTTTCCTCACTCTGACTCGGGAGACGAAGGAAGGTGAAGGAGTGGCGAGGGGTGGCGTGAAGGAGGAACTGGAGGTGAAGACGAGAGAAGGTGAAGGATGACTGGAAGGCCTGCGTAACTGATGGATGACTGGGAAGGAGTGTGTGTGTGTGTATGTATGTGTGTGTATGAGTATGAGTGTGTGTTTGTGTTACTTGTACATGAGATTTGTCGTTTACATGCACTAGGAGATGCAATACACTTCAATAGACAGTCGTGATTGAAGGCAATTTTCAAGGACAACGGTGCAATCTGTGCTGCGAGAAATATCCATTCACGACAAGGTCAAAAAGTTTCTCATGGATAAAATGTAAAACCAACACGAATTTCCAACTTTTCCGGCCGTGTGAAGTGTGAACGGCACCAGCGCTACCCGTGTGTGTGTGTGTGTGTGTGTGTGTGTGTGTGTGTGTGTGTGTGTGTGTGGTAGTGACGAGAGGAAAGTGTTATTGTGTTGTTGAGGAAGACAGGCGCCTCTCTCTCTCTCTCTCTCTCTCTCTCTCTCTCTCTCTCTCTCTCTCTCTCTCTCTCTCTCTTAACGAGGAATATATTTTACCAACTCATTATGGCACTTGGAAAATACAATTAATATGCAGATGAGGCGATTCATTTGGCTGTAATTTACTTGAGCTCCGCCAAAACAAGCCTTTGACAAAGTTACGTTCGAGAGATTATTATTGAAGGCCAGACCACAGGCGAGCCAGCGGGGGAAATGAAAGAAAACGGTGAAGGGGAGGAGAGAAAATAAGGGGACACTATAATAGAACTTCGAGGCTTTCACAGTCACTCCACACAGTCTTATTGTGGCAGTTTAGAATGAATGGACAGGCTTAGATAGATACACGTGGTTGTTAGAGATTAAGTGGAGGAGGACGAGGAGGAAGAGGAGGAGGAAGAGGAAGGAGATATAAAAAAAAATATATATATATAAGAAGGGGAAAAGAGAAAGGCTGAAAAAAAAGGATGAGGAGAAAGATTATAAAAAGGACGGGAGAGGAGAGAGAGGTAGAGGAGAAAGAAAATTGAAAAGAGCAAAATATTAACACATACACATCACGCGCGGGGCAGGAATGGTCACTTGAAACAGGCGCCACTAAAACATGCTTCTGCGCGCGAACATCCCCTCCCAGCTCCTTCCTCTCCCCCATCTCTCCTCCCACCCTCGTCTATTCTCTAAGATTATTTCAGTGCTCTAAGGTTATTTCAATGGCCATAAACCGCCACATTTACTGCTACTGTGTTTGTGGCATAAGATGATAACAAGCAAGTAAAGTTATGAGAGGCTACGCAGTGACTCAGTACAGACAGAACTCCTCATTCAGAAACGTCTTCCTTTCTCACCAAGACAATTTTCCAAGGTCACAGAGACAAATAGCCGGGCTTTAGAGACAGTTTCTCCTTTTAATAAATTAGAAACCTGGCCGATCTATCACCGGGGCCATAAAAATACTCTTAAAAACACGAGTATCTTAAACTGGAGCCTTTAGAAAGCAGTGATGGTGAGAGAGCAAAGCGTTTCAGAATAGAGGCCACAATGAGTTCACCACGCCACTGTTTTCTGTATCGCCAGCCACGTGTCAGCACCGGAGAAAGCCAAGACCACCACACGGCCCTCACACTTCTAAATGGAGTTTCGCAAGGTTGTCAGCATACAGGAGAGTATTTAAGGAAAGAGGAAAAGTTGAATACAGTGGGAGTGAATAGTACTAGCTGGTCTTTAACGCTTTCAGTACCATGACGCGTTTCCATATCATCCTGCTTACTAGTAAATTTGGTGATTTTATACAGTTTCAGAAACTTATGTGGGGGGATTAAAATAGTGAAGACTGTAGTCATTATTAATCTTCTGACCTCCATATCCCCTTCCTAATGTCAATAAAATGGCCTAATCGTACACAAAACTCTTGGTAAAAATGTGTCCCAGTATTTAACGCACCGCCCCTCAGCACCCAATGGCGCAAGCCTTGACAACCCACCACAAGGCTCCTTATGATTTCTGCTGCTTCAAGTTACGCGCCTTGCTAACTCCTACTCGTGTGTTACTTAGTATATGCTTCACCTCACCTCAAGTGCTGCCAGTGAAGGTTCTAGCGGCGGCAATCCCAAGTCTGCATCTCACACACACGCAAATGCACGTTCACTTCTAAATCCACGCGGTTACTGGTGACTATTGAGTCTTGAGTCTCTTACCTCACTGCACTCAGCGTCACCCAGCGGTTCGAAATACGTGAAGCTTCGACCACTGTTTCTAGAGACTTTTTTTCTGTCTAAAGCCAAGTTGATAGCAGTGAAAGTGTAATAGTCTTGGTTACTGAAGTGAAGTAAACGTATGACTCTTGCATGATTGATTCTTACAGCGGAGACTAAAATATATCAAACTTGCATGAACGCCTTCAGTACTGGGACATATTTTTATCTTGAGATTTGTGTACCATTAGACCATCTTATTGACATTAGGAAAGGTCTATGGAGGTCAGAAAATTAGTGGCAAAAAGTCTTCACTATTTCAATCCTGCACTGAAGTTTTTGAAGGTGTATAAAATCACCAAATAGTAAGCAGAATGAATATGAAAACACGTCCTGGTACTCAAGGGGTTAACTTTTTTTCCCCTTGGCTTCTACTTACACACACTAACGGATACCTCACACTGTCATACCGACGCTTCATTCCCGCACTGATGGAAGAAAGACTGACACAATCCCACTTTCATGCTCTCTCTCTCTCTCTCTCTCTCTCTCTCTCTCTCTCTCTCTCCTCGTACTCATTAATAGACAGCTCACAACGGTTCTCTCATTGCCAGCTTTCCCCTCACTGCCCGCTATGAGCCTCCACACACACACACACACACACACACACACGGGAGGTGATTTACTTCCTGCACTTAATAACTTCACTTGTCTCCCACCTGTGCTAATTTCCAGCGCGCGGCGATTAGCATGCAGCGGCGAGGGAAAAAAGAATCTTTGCTGTTTGATTTCAATTATGGAATGTCTAGTGGGTGATAGATTGCCGGCGGGTGGAGGGACGGAATGGTTTATGGCATTAGCTGGCCACCCAACACACTCCCTAAGGTCGCTGTGCCCATGCCAGCCTCCCGGAACGTGGGTCTCGCCGCTGCAGGCTGCTGGGAGGCCACGCTCACCACCACCACCACCACCAACATTAATGGTCATATTCGCGCCACGCCATATATCATCCTAGTGTTGAAACAGGGCCGCCGCCGCCACTGCCACCACTATACCACCATCCCCCTTCCCCTCCCTGCCCCCTGCCACCCTTGCCTCTATCCCTGCAGCCAGAATGGATAGTTTGTATTTATTTTTCATATATTCCAGACTTTTTCGTTATATTAGACTAAAGTATGTATTAAACACTTCATTGGTGCGTGTTTGGGGTTATGACGAGGTGAAAATACATGACCTTCTTACTTGGCATGTCGATAAGTGTGTAGGCATCGTAACGCTCTCTGTATAGTGGAGAAAGTGGCCACGAAACACATGACTACTGACACAATCTCCTTCCCTCCTGTGTTGCTTCTCTTCGTTGTGTCAGGGCCATACTCTGAAACACGTCTGCGCTGCATCTCCATTATTTTCTAAGGGTTTTAATTGAAGTTGTAAGAGTTTGAAGGACGTTTTTACCTTTCTAGTGATAGATTAACAATATTTTTGCATTATTAACAGGAGAAACACTCTTGTAAATACCGTTAGTCATTGTGGTGAGAAAACAAAACGTGTCTTGAAAACATGCTTGCTTCTCCCTCACGACACCCAGCTCAGTGAGGAACAAACTGTCCATAAAAACACACCTTACTTGCTCACACAGACTATTTTCCAAGGCCATATAAATGATTAGCCATTTCTCAAGAGTGTTTCTCCTGTTAATCATGCAGAAATCTTGTTGATCTTCCCCTACAACCTTAAAAACACCCTTAGAGAAACCATGCCACTTCAACTAGAGCCTTTTGAAAGCAGCAGATGTGTGGCGAGGAAGTGTTTCACAATACTAGCATCTTTTCAGCTCGTGCTTCTCGTCTTGTTAGTTTATACACTGTCCTCTTCTTCTATACCTCTTGGTTGGTGCAAGTTACTGCCTCTCTTAGCGCCAAATTCAGAAACGCTTCCCTCTCTCACCAACCAGCGACCATTTTCAAAGACTACTGAGCTGATTAGCCGAGTTTTAAAGAGTGTTTTTCCTGTTGGTAATGTAGAAAACTTGTTAACATGTCACTAGAATCCCAGAAACATTCTTAAAAAACCAGCAGCACTTCAACTAGAACCTCCTGAAAATAGCGGAGGTGCGTCGAGGGAGTGTTTCAAAATACCAGCATCTTTTCAGCTCGTGGTTCTCGTCTTGTTAGTTTATACACTGTCTCCTTCTATACCTCTTGGTTGGTGTAAGTTACTGTCTCTCTTACTTAAAAAAAAACTATATACATACGAGTATACACCATTTTTCCCTTCCCTAGTCCTTCCTCAAGCAACATTCCACCCTCAGAACCTTCTTTTCACCCCGTAGTTCTCGTCTTGTTAGTTTTATACACTGTCTCCTTCTATACCTCTTGGTTGGTGCAAGTTACAGCCTCTCTTACTTAAAAAAAACTATATATACACCATTTTTCCCTTCCCTAGTCCCCCATGAAGCGCCATTCCGCCCTCAGCACCTTCTTTTTAAAGCGGGGCGTCGGTGGTATCTTGAGGCGCGAGGAGCACACCAAGCCTCCCTTCGGCCTCTTCTACATATTAATAGCCCTCATTATCTGTGGCGTTATCACCTCCCCGCGGCTGCCTTACGCTTCTTATCACTGAATTAAAAAGCAATACACTCACTATCTCTCCTCCGCGGCACAGAGAAGGGTTTTTTTTCGCTAAACACACGAATCTTTGCCTCAACATTTCTGGCTCTTCTTTTTCTTCTTCTTCATCATCTTCTTCTTCTTCTTCATTTTCATCTTCTTCTTCTTATTATTATTATTATTATTATTATTATTATTATTATTATTATTATTGTTGTTGTTATTATTCCTCTTCTTCTCTTCATCTTCTTCTTCCTCTTCATCATCATCTTCTTCTTCTTCTTCTTCTTCTTCTTCTTCTTCTTCTTCTTCTTCTTCTTCTTCTTCATTTTCATTTTCTTCATCTTCTTCTTCATCTACCATCTTCATCTCCTTCTTCATCTTCATCTTCATCTTCTTCTTCATCTCCATCTTCTTCATCTTCTAGACAAGGGGAGAGGGAATAAGAGTTTGGACAGTAAGAAGAAAAGATCCGAAATATAGAAAATAGTGGAATAAAAAAAAGCTTCTCTCGCTCTTCTTTATTCATCGTGTTGTCTGTGTACGTGTCCCTGTTTCTTCATTGTTCTTCCTTTGTTATTCTATTGTCTTTATTTATTTATTTATTTATTCATTCATTCTATTTATCTATTTATTTATTTATTTTATTTTATATATTTATTTATTTTTTTTTTTTTTTTTTTTTTTTTTGCTCTTTTTCATCCGATTTCTTTTCTCAGTTTCCTAATTTTTCTCTCATTGTTTTTTTTTTCTACTGCTCTTGTTCACCCGTGTGTGTCTCTCTCTCTTGCTTCTCGTATCTATTATTTTCCTACAGTCAGTTTATCACACGTCTTCTTTTCAATGATAATATTAAACTTAACTCTATCAACTTCATTTTTAACGTTTCTATTTCAAGTTCCTTCATTTTTTTTTTTTTCCACTCCTTTTGATGTTTCTCGTGTAGGTTCCTTCACTTCATCTATTAACCCCTTCAGTACTGGGACGCATTTTTTACCTTGAGTTTTGGGTGTGATTAGACGATTTTATTCACATTAGGAAGGCTCTATGGAGGTCAGAAGATTAATGGCCACAGTCTTCACTATTTCACCACATGCATCACCATCACCATCAAACCTCATCACACACACACACACACACACACACACACACACACACACACACACACACACACACACACACACACACACACACACACACACACACACACACACACACACACACACACACACACACACACACACACACACACACACACACACACCAAAAAAAAAAAAAAATGAATCACAGAGCCTTATTTTCCTGAGAGATTAAGGAAAGTAGATTGAGGAGACTGTTATTCTTTGCAAGGGATGGAAATGATGAAGAGAGAGAGAGAGACGAGAGAGAGAGACAGGCGGAATGAAAGAATTGGTTAGAGAAACGATAGGGATAACTAGAGAGACAGAAAGACACAAAGAGAGAAAGAAGATAAACGTTAGAAAGAGGACGAGGAGAGGAAGACACAGGGAAAAAAGTGCAATATAGGAATAAGATCGATAAATTGGACAGGTGAGCGAGTGTTTCAGGATACAAAGCAACAAAAAATACTTTGTTTAACTAGAAAAAAACTGAACATGGAACAAACTGAATACATATTGAGAGAGAGAGAGAGAGAGAGAGAGAGAGAGAGAGAGAGAGAGAGAGAGAGAGAGACTTTAAAATAGGCAACAATAACTATGTAACCTTTAGTCTCCAAGTTCTCACCATAAGCTTTGTAAGGTATTGGTGACATACTCTGTAAATATGTTGTAAACTGTATAGAGAGAGAGAGAGAGAGAGAGAGAGAGAGAGAGAGAGAGAGAGAGAGAGAGAGAGAGAGAGGATCAAGGAGAGGGGCAGAGGGAAGAAAGCAAGGCGAAGCGGATGTACAGATGGGTTCCCAGGGATCCAATAAGGACTTCCCCTGCCTTTTTTTTTTCCTAAGCCAAAGAGGATTGGATGCCGAATTGGACTCAGATTTCATTAGCCGCCAACAGGATTCCAAGATAGGATTGTGTGACCTCCTCTCACCTCGCCGCCATCTTTACAGGGAGAGAGAGAGAGAGAGAGAGAGAGAGAGAGAGAGAGAGAGAGAGAGAGAGAGAGAGAGAGAGAGACAGACAGACAGACAGACAGACAGATAAACAGACAGACAGATAAACAGACAGACAGACAGACAGACAGACAGACAGACAGACAGACAAACAGACAGACAGACGGATAAAGACAGAGAGAGAGAGAGAGAGAGAGAGAGAGAAATACTAGCAATAATTGTAATATTACAACAACAACAACAACAACAACAACAACAACAATAAAAATACAAGAATTCCTAACTTTTAATTTGTCTACAGTTGTTTATCTTCGTCCTGGCTATCATGTTGGCAAGAGGCGAGATAAAGCAAAAGGAGGCGAGATAAGGAGAGAGGAGGTGAGATAAGGAGAGAGGAGGTGAGATAAGAGAGAGAGGGCGAGATAAGGAGAGAGGAGGCGAGATAAAGCAAAAGGAGGTGAGATGAAGCGAGAGGAGATGAGATAAGGTGAGACAAGGCGAGATGAGACGAGCAATCGGAAGAAGTTATTGGGAAGAAAAGCAGGAATACCAGAGAGAGAGAGAGAGAGAGAGAGAGAGAGAGAGAGAGAGTAAAGCACGAGAAAACAGACATTATTATTCTATTTCAAATTTTATTCACCATAAGCTTCCGACTTAACTAACTCTCTCTCTCTCTCTCTCTCTCTCTCTCTCTCTCTTGACTAACTTCCTATATTACTCCTATATCTAAGTTTTTCTCATATATCACTCTTCTCTACTTCCCTCCCCAACTCTCCTCTCCCTTTTGATTTACCACCTCCTCCTCCAGCTGCGCCTCCCTCTTCGTCTCCATCAGCATTCATGGCTTCCTCGCTCTTACACAATTGCTCCGGGATAAGATACAGTAGTTTGAATGGATTGAATTTTAGATAACAGGCAAATCTGGGGCGAAGGATTTGATGGAAATTGGTTCTCCGGTTTTGCATTTGCTGGAAGGAGAGAGAGAGAGAGAGAGAGAGAGAGAGAGAGAGAGAGAGAGAGAGAGAGAGAGAGAGAGAGAGAGAGAGAGAGAGAGAGAGAGAGAGAGAGAGAGAGAGACCTTTGCTTCACGCTTTTGTAACCCTCGAGAAAGCAAATTAACAACAAAAGCTAATTTAATGTCACCTATAACCTAACAAAACAATCTTAACCAATCCAGCCTGGCCAAGCTTTCCCTCCCAACTTCACCACACGAGTGGCTGCATGACTGGCTGCCCCTTCCTTGTGACCATTACCGAAACCAATGCTGTCACGTTTCCTTACCTGTTGCATCACTGGCACGGTTATACTTGGCCACATTGGTCTTTACAGGCTTCGCTCCGGGAGATCCCTTGAAGATGTTTTCCCGCAATTTGATTGTGAATTTGATGTTTTCTTTCTTTTGAACGGGGCATTTTGTCGCCAATACTCTAAACATGTATTTATATGTTATTTTCTTCATCAAAGTTAAAGTTTCCTTATTAAAAAATACGGATTGCGTTTTTCATCAGATATTGTATACTTTTCGGATGATTTGCGTGGTGAGAATAGTGTTTTTTCTACGTATACAGCGGCTATGTTTACTGTTTAGCGCCATCTTAAGCGGGCGAAACGACATCCTAAATCAGTGTCTTCACCAGGACGCGGCCTTCTGAGTCTCAACGTGATCATGGGGCGAATCAAAACTCTTTACAAGATTGAAGCACAAGACAGAGAGAAAACTAGATAGAACGAAGGACAAGATAACATGAAAAATCGTGTCTGGCATTACTCCTACAGTTCGACAGTTTAGGCGGCTGTAGACTGACTACCAAACCACCACACGGGCAAACAATTAGCGAAGCATTCAGAGCAGAGTAATATTCCACCACCGCTGAGTCGAGGTGATTCAGCACCGTCGCCTGCTCGTCTGGGTAATAAACTTTGCACGGTTTCCTGATGCAACTCCCAGCAGACTAGTTAGGGAGTTTTGTGATCAAGCTGTACGATTAGTAAATAGAGAGAGAGAGAGAGAGAGAGAGAGAGAGAGAATGAATAGACGTGGACAGCGAGAGAGATAGAGAAAGAACACGTCTATTATGTGCAATTGATACACGTCGTAGTTTTTCAGTCCTTGCTAAGTGGGTTGCCGTGATGAAGGCAACGAAGGATAGGTGAGAGAGAGTGAACGATGTACTGACAAATGCTTGAGTGATGAGAGACAAATTCTTTCGACTAAGCCTCGTACTTTCAAACACTTCTGTGCTTCACCTCCACTATTTCAAGGCTTTATCTATATTCACACGAGTTATATAGGTGTTTTTTTTAAGAATTCTAAAGGCAGGGTGACAATATTTCTACATTATTAACCCAAGAAACTCTTGAAAACCTTTGCTAATCATCTCTGTGGCTTTGGAAGACAGTCGTGGTGAGAGAGCAAAGCATTTCTGAATACTGACCTATAAGGAGCACTGAGAAGGATGACGAAGAAAAGTAGAAACCAAAATACGAGAACGAAGAGAGAAGAAGGAGAAGGAGGATGGGGGAGTCGCACCAGCAAGGAGACACCGCCGCCGCACACACCGCTGCCTGAGGGACACCAGTTAGCAGGGCGTAGCACCGCTTGGGGAAATCAACACGGCGCTGGAGAGTCGGGTGGCCGAGGGGACGAGCAAGGCAGTAGTGAGCGTAATTGGAGACGAAATGCTGCTGCCCCACCCATACCAGCCGCCCACGACCCTGTTAAGGAAGGAGAGGCTGGGAGAGGCTGAGATAGGCTGGGAGAGGCTGGGAGACATTGGGAGACATTAGAGGAAGTTAAAAGAGGCTGAGAGAGAGAGAGAGAGAGAGAGAGAGAGAGAGAGAGAGAGAGAGAGAGAGAGAGAGAGAGAGAGTGAGAGAGTGAGAGATATACTGCTTTCCTTCCTTCACCCAGCTTCCACTCCACAAAACTCTCTCTCTCTCTCTCTCTCTCTCTCTCTCTCTCTCTCTCTCTCTCTCTTCACTATAAAGCCGAGGCGGAGGTTAAGCTGAGGTGAATCTACACAGGGAAGACAGATAAGCAAACAGGATTCTCATCTCGGTGTTTGCCTAGACAAGAGATCCTTCTCAGACATGGAATGGAACAAGGTTGTCTGGGAGGAGAGGAGTAGGAGGAGGAGGAGGAGGGGAAGAGAAGTGAGGTCTAGATGAAAAGAATGAGGAGAAAGAAGAAGAAGGAAGAGAAGAAGGAGGATGTAAAGATGAAGCACTTAGAAAGATTAAAAAGAGTAATAAGAACAGGAGAACATGGGAGAAATTAAACCACTGAAGATATGCAGAATAAAAGTGTGTGTGTGTGTGTGTGTGTGTGTGTGTGTGTGTGTGTGTGTGTGTGTGTGTGTGTGTGTGTGTGTGTGTGTGTGTGTGTGTTCGTAAGATGGCAGTACAGCACAGATTCCCCCCCTCCCGGCGTGTTTGTGACGAATGCGCTGGCTCCTCCCGTCTCGTGCCACCTCCTCCTTCGCGACGCCTTTCCGCAGCTGAGTCCTAATCCTGACCACTCCCGGGGCCGGAACAACACCATTACGCTCGTCAACGCAATTTGGGTGTAATTCACGGGGGGAGATGGGACCTGCACTGCATTTCCTCCTCGCAGGCTGCAATTTCCTGCCAAAATCTGTCAATTTCAGTTGCAAAGAATTTCCATTATCGATAAATTGAGCGCTAAATGCACAAAAAAGCCAGGATTAAGTCAAGGTGAAAAGCAATTTAGCGATCTCGTTACAAAATGATGCATTTATAATGAGCTCAGGCAGGCAGGTAACGACTCTCAGCTTCCTTAATTGAACGGTGCTAGTCGAGGCCGCGCGAGGACAACCACTGCTGCCTCCTCCTCCTCCTCCTCCTCCTTCTCCTGTACTGTCCTGTCTCTCTTATCTGTAACCAGTTAGAAGTAGTTGCCAAACAGCCTCGAAAAAAACAAGAGGTATGTTGCTGTTTGGCTTTCTTTTGTATTCCTTTGTATTCCTCCTACACGACACATGTACGGCGGTCTTGTAAAAGGTAGTTAGGTGTCAGTGGAGGTGTAGGATAACCCTTCGCGTTAGAATTACACGTGTTGAGGAAAATTACGTATTTGTCTTTAAGGAAAATAAAATAAAACTCAGGAAGCCTCAAGAAGCATTCAGTGCAGTAAAAAGCTCAACGTCCACCTAACCTTCAGTCTTCTTTTATTTTTACCCTTTCAGTACAGTGACACGTTTCCATATTCATTCTGCTTACTATTTAGTGATTTTAGACAGCTTCAGAAACTCATGTGGGGGATTACAATAGTGGAAACTGGCCATTAATCTTTTGACCTCCATAGACCCTTCCGGATGCAAATAAAATGGTCTAATCGTACTCAGATCTCAAGGCAGAAATGCGTCTCAGTACTGGAGGGATCAAACCTTTCTACTGACTCACCACATACAGCACGAGCGAACCTGATCCATCTCTTTACCACTTGCGTCTATGTTCTGATAAAAATTCCTGACACGTCCTCAACAATACTCAGTAAGATAGTGTTCTGCTATAAACATTTTCCTTATACCACCTCATGCACGGCTCCCTCCACGCCTCCCTCGAAACAGTAAGCGGCGCGTGCATGGCTGTTACCAGACGAGGAGCACTGCGTGACCCACATTACCGGGAACCTATTTGAATCTGGAAAGTATTAGTGCTTCCTCGTGACGTGGGCTGCACCTCGCTGTTTATTACGGGAAATAGGTTCACTGATGGCGGAGGAGGTGGTGGTGGTGATGGTGGAAGGAAAGAGTAGGTGAAGATGAAGACGAGAAAGAAAACAAGGGAACGGGATAAGATAACTAACCCAATAAGAAAAGAGAACATTATAGGAACGTTTGGAGAAAGACATAGGGATTGGACAAAGGGAACAGTGTATACGAGGAGGATAGGAAGAAAGAGAAGGAAAAGAAAAAAAAAAAAAAACGGACCAGGCAGGCAGTGAAAAGTGACGCACTAGGGAGTAGATAGATAGACAGATAGATAGATAGATAGATAGATAGATAGATAGATAGATAGATAGATACCTTAACCCCTTCAGCACCATGCCACGTTTTCATATCTATTTTGCTTAGCATTTGGCGATTTGATACAGCTTCAGAAACACATGTGAGGATTAAATTGGTAAAGAGTGTGGCCATTAATCTTCTAACCTCCATACACCCTTCCTAGTGTCAATAAAATCGTCTAATCACACCCAAAACTCATAGTAAAAATGCGTGCCAGTAATGTAGGAGTTAACAAAGCCACCACTCAACACCAAACACTCCATTCGACTCAAGCCAACCCAAGGAAAGAGAGTCTGGCTTCACCCTGCCCTGACTGACAAATTAGAGGCAGAATCAGTGAAGAAAGGCAACAGAAGACTTACTAAACACTACACAATGGAGGCAGACTCTGTGGGCAGCTCTTCTTTATCCATCACAGCCAAACACACAGACGTTTCAAGCCTTAGACTCATATTCTCAAACACTTTTGTGCTTCATCTCCTCTATTTCAAAAGGCTTTATTTAAATTTACACAATCTTTTAATGCGTTTTTTTTTTTATGGTTCTAGTGAAAGATTAACATGATTTATATATTATTACCTGGAGAAACACTCTTGAAGACCCCGCCAGTCATCTCTGCGGCCTTGGAAAAACAGTCGCGCAGAGAGACCAGAGCGTTTCTGAATACGGAACTTAGATGAAACAAAGATGGAGAAAACAAACTAAGACGAGGGACTAAAGAACATATACCCGCGATTCCTGAACCAGAAGGGGACAGACAGACAGAATAACAACTAAAAGAAATATAACAGAAGCTTTACAACACACAAAAAAGGGCAAAAAAAGAAGTGAGGGGGGGCCTGACTTCCAATACAGGTGTGACAGGATGCAATACAAGCGGTGGGAGGCGACAAAGCGAGTGGCCCCGAGCACTGAGCCAATAACAGAGGCGGACAGGCGGTGCAGCTCTGGCCAGTTCGTTTGCAGACTTTCAGGTGTTGGAGTGAGTGGCATCTGTACTGGGGGGAGAGAGAGAGAGAGAGAGAGAGAGAGAGGGTAAATGGGCTGGTGTGTGGTAGGAGAGTGTGGTAGTGTGGCTAGGGTGCAAAATAAAGACCCTGTAGCGTTGTGGTCAAATCTTTCCGTGATTTTCAGTGTGACATGTAAACTGAATAATGGGAAAAAGAAATGTAAGGAAGAAAATAACGTTACGAATAAATAGATATTTTTTTATGAAAGTTTTATAGTTTCTCTCTCTCTCTCTCTCTCTCTCTCTCTCTCTCTCTCTCTCTCTCTCTCATTGGTACTTTATTTGAAAGTTCACTCCGTACATTTTTTTTTTTCTTTTTACAGTGAATGGGTCTCAGCACACACACACACACACACACACACACACACACACACACACACACACATACACACACACACACACACACACACACACACACACACACACACACACACACACACACACACACCGCGTAGCGTAGGGGTTAGCTCACTCGGCTCACAACCGAGAGGGTCTGGGTTCGAATCCCGGAAAGCGGCGAGGCAAATGGACAAGCCTCTTAATGGGTAGCCCCTGTTCACCTAGCAGTAAATAGGTACGGGATGTAACTCGAGGGGTTGTGGCCTCGCTTTCCCGGTGTGTGGAGTGTGTTGTGGTCTCAGTCCTACCCGAAGATCGGTCTATGAGCTCTGAGCTCGCTCCGTAATGGGGAAGACTGGCTGGGTGACGATCGTTGTGAATTGTGCACACACACAAACACACGCACACACGCTTTACTGATGACAGTTTTCAATAATTTGCTGCTACAGAGAAAACGTGGAAAGTTAAACGAGACACTATTATAGAGTCTGTATTTCTTCATATTTAGCATTGCGCGCGGCGGACGAAAGTTCTCATCGGCCCCTTCCGTGAGAAACATGAACACTTCTGACACAAGAGAAGACACAAATGATGCATGCAATACTATAAGAAGTGTGGACCGAGCCACGATACCCCCGCCGGACTGAGCTTATAATGGGACACTGAAGAAATAAACAGTAGATAAGAATGCATTCCGTTAACATTCTATTAAAGTTAATCTGTCTGTAGTGTTTCTCTAAGGCAGTGGTTCCCAAACTGGGGGAAACTTCTCCCTGGGGAGAAATCTGAAGCTACCAGAGGGGAAATAATTACACTACCTACTAACTAGAAAGATCTCAAAGTCAAAATCAAAAGTCCTTTTATTTGTTACTAACCGCTCTCTATGGCTATGCTTAGTTGTTACTAACTGCCCTCTATCCACTTTACTCTGTAACTATAAGTTTATCAGTATATTTGTACATTTGAAAAATAGATTAGTAAATAGTCTCAGTGTGTTTTAACTGCTCTTTCTCTCATACATATGAAGGGGGAAATCTGGATGGTTGAACTGGCTGCACAGGGAAATGACAGAAAAAAGTTTGAGAACCACTGCTCTAAGGTGACCTATGTAAACGATGTGTGGAGTCCAAAGCTTACTCAGTCAAAGGTCACTCAGCCTCTCCTCTGTGGTCTCGCCGGGCTTGTCCTGACTATTCTGTGAAGGAGTCTTCTTCAGGGAAAACACGTCATCCAGTTCCTGCAGAGGCACACCCCGCGTCTCAGGGATCCACAGGCACACAAGGACGCCAATGAGGAAATTCAGTACTGCAAATATTGAGAATGTCGTTGCCAGACCAATGGCGTCGATGATTCTCAGGAAAGCCAAGTTAATACTGAAGACGACGAACGCGTCGCACGCCGTGATGATGGAGGCGCCGAGGGACCTGACTGGGGAGGGCACCAGCTCCCCCACGTACACCCACGGAATGGGTCCCACGCCCGTGCCGTACGCGGCGATGTACACCAGCACGGCGACGAGCGGCACCATGGACGCTCCCGGCAGCTGCAGGAACAGGAACAGCCCGCACACACTCTGGGACACCGAAGCCACCACGGCGGTGCTGATGAGCAGCGGCCGCCGCCCCACGTGGTCCAGCACGGCAGCGGTCACGCACGTGCACACCAGCCGAGCAACGCCCACCAGCACGGTGCACGTGAAGGCGTCCAGCTCCACCCCGGCGTCACGAAAAATGTACACCGTGTACATCATGATGCAGCTTCGGCCACCAAGCTCCCGCAGCACGAAGAAGCTCAGCACCAGCACCACTGGCCGGAAGTTCTGCCCCTTCCGCAGCTCCGTGAACTGCGGACAACACAGTTTACCAGTGGTGGGCCGCCATCATACATGGGGCCCGACTGCCCCTTACGAGGCCAATCTTATGCCACACACACCACAACTCGCTGGTTCAAGGGCATCTGACACTGGGTGTACAAATTTGACATGATATGCAAACATTTTTTAACTTCTTCGATCTATAATAACGCCATGAGATGGGGAGAATAGTAACTTAAGTAAGAAAAAGGCTTCTGTAGGTGTCCACTGCCTCCTCCGGCCTCATAAGATCACCAAACCTTCGCAGCCTTGACAACAACAACAACAACAATACTGCTTCCACTTACCTCTTCTTTACGTTTTCTCTCCATACTTTCCTTATCAACACTGAAGCCTTGTAGGAATAAATAGAAAAGGGAGAAGAATGGTCACCTGCTGCAGGAGGGAGGTTTGGGTCGCACTGGGCCGCTTGGTCATGGCAGCTAGCTCCTCCTCCACCTCAGCCCTGGGGCCCATCAGCCGCTGCAGCGACGCCTTGGCGTCATCCAATCTTCCTCTCCTCACCAGCCAGTACGGCGACTGAGAGAGAGAGAGAGAGAGAGAGAGAGAGAGAGAGAGTAAAGTATCCTTAATGAAATAGTTTGTCAGCATAGCCAGTGGCCAGTATTCCGTAACGCTTCGTTCTCTCACCACGACAATTTTCGAAGAACACCGAGGTGATTGCTTAGGTTTTCAAGAATGCTTCTCTAGCTAAAAATGTTGAAATTTGTCAGCAGAGCCATAAAAGCACTCTGAAAAACCCATGTCACCTCATGCAGAGCCTTCTGAAGGCAGCAAAGTTTTTCGGAATGTGTCCCCGCGCCTCACCTCAGTGACGAACAGCAGCGGCAAAAAGACCACTGCGGCGGTGAGCGTGCACAGCGCCGTGGCCACCTCCCAGGGCGCGAGGAAAGCCAGCAGGTACCCGACGAGAGCACCCAACGCCCCAGAGATCTCAGTGAAACTCCCGGCGAGACCCCGGAACTTGTGTGGACTGAGCTCTGCCACCAGCGGGTTGAGGATGGTGACGATAATGTACACGCAGACAGACAGTCCCGCCCTGGTGACGTAGAGCAGAGGCTTGTTGGGCGGGAAGGCGAGACCCAGCCAGAAGACGATGCACAGGCCCATAGCGATGCTCATGACCCGCCGCGGTCCCAGCCACTCCACCAGCGGCCCCGTGGCAAGTGAGGCGAATATCCCGATGATGGACGTCATGGACACTGAAGCAGAGAGAGGGTGGCGTGTTCAGGCGCATATATTGGACGTAGGTCCTCTATACACTCTTTCCTGATTAACCTTTTCAATGCTTGATGATACTTTGTCCATAACAATTTACTACTAACACTATTTGCTACCTAGACAAATAACTAAATTAACCTCCTACTCTCCTTTTTTTCTGTATCTCTGCATATCACTTCATACAATGCTCTGAAAGTGGACAAGGAAGACCGGAGCAATGAAAAAGTAATGTAAGGAAAGACGAGCGAGGAGCAAAGCCTTCATGTCATACCCAGCCAGGCCACGTCGTTCTCAGTGATAACAAAGTTGTGAGGGTTTTCCTCCATCTTTGGCACCACAGCGGTCCAGCCCTTGGTGGCCGTGCCCTGCGTCAAGGAACAGAAGCCCACCACCGTCACCATAGCGAGCTGCAGACAACACCGAGGAGAGGGAAGAAATTAGTCTTGGTGGTTCCTGCACTGGTCGTCTGACTGCCTGACTGTCTGCATTTACATGATAAAAAGAAATAACGAAAAATATTCTACTAACACCCTCTGCCTGAAAATTGCCATTATAAAAGAATTACGAAAGAAGATACGGCCACAACATCCATAAAGACGTTGTGAATCATAAAAGCACAACACCAAAACCTTTAACTGCAACACTCACTGTTAAAACGATGATGAAAAAACAATCCAGACATTTGAAGCCTTTTTCATCTTCTCTTTTATGGTCAGTCATGTATGAGCTTTTAGTGTCATAATTTTATAATAAATAAATAGATAAAAAAAATGTATATATATATATATATATATATATATATATATATATATATATATATATATATATATATATATATATATATATATATATATATATATATATATATATATGTGTGTGTGTGTGTGTGTGTGTGTGTGTGTGTGTGTGTGTGTGTGTGTGTGTGTATACCTTTAGGTGAAGGACTCACCTGCTTTACCGAGACGGACCCGGCCGCTGCCTTAGGACTGCTGTCAACTGTCATGATGAGGCTGCTATAACTCTGCCATGGACTCCTTGCCTCCTGCAAAACAATGATCAAGTCAACAGGCCGGAGACCACAGTCCGACCACTGAGGTGTGAAAGCTTCAGTAATCACTCTCCCACTCTCGTCCCTGTCCTCCCCTCAGTGGCTGTTCATGGAATGAAATGAAGTATGCATGATGGAACATAAGAACATAACAAAATGAGGAGCTGCAAAAGGCCACCAAAACTGCATGTGCCGGATCCCGTATGAACATACCCATCTAGCTCCACCTATCATACTCGTCCATACATTTGTCTAATCTTGTTTTAAAGCTCCCATTGACTTAGCACTAATAACCTGATAGTAGTAGTAACCGTAGTAGGAAGAGTAGTAATGGTGGTGGTGGTGGTAGTGGTGCATAGTTGCTCTGTGCACAGAATGACACCAGAGAGAGAGAGAGAGGGGGTCCTAGGAGCTAGAGTTTATTACCAGTAGTAGGAAGAGTAGTAATGGCGGTGGTGGTGGTAGTGGTGCCCTCCTTACAGTTGCTCCGTGCACAGAAGGACGCCAGAGAGAGAGAGAGAGAGAGAGAGAGAGAGAGAGAGAGAGAGAGAGAGGGTCCTAGGAGCTAGAGCAGTGGTTCCCAACCTGTGGTACGCGTACCACTAGTGGTACGCGAGGGCCTTCCAGGTGGTACGCGAGCACTTTCGGGGTCATGAACGATTTTTAGTTATTTTTTACTTCACAAAAATGTTTACTGCCTATGGCCCTAACATAAAATAAAATGATTTCCGATGTGCTGTGAGCAAAGTCATGCCCCGCATTGACCAGCTGGTGGAGAAGAAGCAGATGCAGCCCTCGCATTGAGTTGAATTTTTTTTAGTTCATTTG
The DNA here is from genome assembly GCF_017591435.1 of Portunus trituberculatus. Lineage (NCBI taxonomy): Eukaryota > Metazoa > Arthropoda > Malacostraca > Decapoda > Portunidae > Portunus > Portunus trituberculatus. The sequence continues at coordinate 21,578,684 of NC_059293.1, read as the reverse complement.
TGTGTTCTACTTGTAAAATTATGGTAAATAAAGTAATATCTGATCGAATTGAGTTTCTCTGGAACCAGGTGGTACGCGGCGACTGTACAGGACCTCCAAGTGGTACTAGATCACTAAAAGGTTGGGAACCACTGAGCTAGAGTTTATTAGCCTGTCTGTTGTGACGCGTTGGGGATGCGAAATGTAGCAGTCTGCGGCAACCGTTTCCCGTCTCCCTCTCTGTAATCTTCCTTAAACTAAGCCTAGTCTTACTCCTTTACCATTTCTCCATTTCTCATTCTATTAGCGTCTTCTTCTCGCGCCTCAGAGTAGCGTGAGTGCAATGAGAGCGCCTTTCTTCAGTATTCATAAGGCGTGGGTATCATTTTTTGTGTGTGTGTATTCAACCAAGTCTTATGTTAATCACCACGCCAGCCATTGATCCCCCGCCGAGAGAGCTCAGAACTCATACTGACCGATATCACGGTAGTGTGTAATTCACTGTTTGATCTGCTGCAGTCTCTGACGAGACAGCCAGACGTTACCCTACGGAACGAGCTCAGAGCTCATTATTTCCGATCTTCGGATAGGCCTGAGACCAGGCACACACCACACACCGGGACAACAAGGTCACAACTCCTCGATTTACATCCCGTACCTACTCACTGCTAGGTGAACAGGGGCTACACGTGAAAGGAGACACACCCAAATATCTCCACCCGGTCGGGGAATCGAACCCCGGTCCTCTGGCTTGTGAAGCCAGCGCTCTAACCACTGAGCTACCGGACCGTGTGTGTGTGTGTGTGTGTGTGTGTGTGTGCAAGAGGGATAACAAAACTTATTTCATTTTATTTTTATTTACTTTTTTATTTATATTTTTACTTATTTGTTTTTATTCACTATCTATTTTCTTTCTTTACTGTTGTTGTTGTTGTCCTTCGCCAGCTTCTTCATCTTACATAACAGAAAATTGTGACATCGAACCCTCCCTTAGCGATATTCTTAAGATCGTATTAGGAGGCACGTCTGAGTAATATCCCCCTACGCTTACAGAATGCCCTGCTGTATGTGCCGTCACACGTGTTTAAAGGAGTTTTGATGGTGTTAGTGACAGATTAACATGATTTCTACATCATTAACCCCTTCAGTACCAAGACGCATTTTTACTATGATTTTGAAGTATGATTAGACGATTTTATTTGCATTAGAAAAGGTCTATGAAGATCAGAAGATTAATGGCCAGAGTCTTGGCTATTTTAATCCCCACATGAGTTCTGGAAACTGTGTAAAATCTCCAAATAGTAGCCAGAATGAATATGAAATAGCGGCATCGTAATGAATGGGTTAAAAGGACACACAATCTTGAGAACCAGGCTGATCATCTCTATGGCCTTTGGAAACAGTCTTGGTGAGAGAGAAAGCACTTCAAAATACAGGATCTGCTGAAATTGCACAAGGCTTTCTTCTTCCTCTCATCCTTATTCTGTCTAACCCTCTAATACAAGAATTAACCAGTACTCTCAATCATTCATACCTATCTCTGGTAAACTCTGAACCCCCTGCCTGCTTCAGTATTTTCATCTTCCTGCTACTTAAGTTCTTTTAAGAGAGACGTGTCGAGATATTAGTCCCTCGCTTTTGGATGACTCTTTTGACCTCTTAGGAAATCTAAAGTTCAGTGAGCCTTTTTTTTATATATATTTTGTTGCCCTTGGCGGTGTTCTCTCTTGCATGATAATTAAAAATAATAAAACTTTCTGCCAGGTAAGAAAATTGACTAGGAATATTAATTAACCTTGATTTATTTATTAATTTGCTTTTTTTTTTTTTTTTACCATAACACCATATCGAGGTAACGAGAGATGACAACTAGCAAACGGATAACTGTCATCTGTGAACGTAATGACGGCGATGGAGAGCGGATAGAATTCTCGCTTGTTAACGTAATGAAAGTAATGAAGCGTTTAACCTCACATCCCTGCCGTAACATGTGAGGCATCGTATACTGAAGAGATTAGTCACAAGTGGTGAGGTAAATTACACACACACACGCTAGGAACCCAGCACTTAACAAAGCGGTATGTTTTATCTCTACACTCCAGCCCAACGCTCTCTGTCATTAGATACGACCAGTAAACACACGAAGGTCAAGAACAGCAGATTCCCACCCTCCCTACACAGCCACAGCTTCTCCCTACACACACCCACAGCCTCTCCCTACATACACCCACAGCCTCTCCCTACACACACCCACAGCCTCTCCCTACATACACCCACAGCCTCTCCCTACACACACCCACAGCCTCTCCCAGCAGCACGTCGCCCAGGAACTCAAAGGCGCAGTGTATTTCTTTCGAGGTATTTGCATGTGTCCACACTTCCACTGAACATCCAAAACCTCGAATTGAATTAAGCTAGAATAAAAAGTAGAAAAAAAGATCAGTTTTAATTCTCATACCATAACATGTTCTTGACTCAAAGAAAAAAAAAAAAAAAAGTAATGTTAGACTTATTTCTTTATTGGTTGTAATCTTTCTATATCAATTTTGTTTTTACTTTCAGTGACTTAGAATTCTGTGATTTTGATGTGTATTTTTATAATCGCATTTTTCTTCCAAGTGTAGACTGACATTAAGGGTGTTTTCATGGATCGAGTGACAGATTAACTACTTCAGTATTGGTAGACATTTTTACCTTGAGTTTCAAGTGTGATTAGACAATTTTATTTACAGTAGCAAGGTTTTTTGGAGGTCAGAAAGATAATGGTTCAGAGTCTTCACTATTTCAATCCCCATATGAGTTTCTGAAGCTGTACAAAATCGACATATAGTAAGCAGAATAAATATGAAGACGTGTCATGGTACTGAAGAGACAACAAAGGTTTCTATATTATCAACTGAAGAAACCTCGTAGAGAATCAGATTAATTTTCACGTTAACAGAGCAAAGCGTGTCTGAGTACTGACCAACACTAACAGATACAAAAATCTTCCGCGTACTGTAGACTCCTTGGCGACACACTGCGGGGAGAGGCGATGTCTGGCTGGGGTGTTGTCATGGCCCTGCCTCGCTCTCGTCTAAACACTCAGCAAAACACACACACACACACACACACACACACACACACACACACACACACACACACACACACACACACACACACACACAGCATTCCGCTACTTATCCATTCACCTATATTAATCCCTTACTTAGTGAGTGACAGTGATGCGTTGTGCGTCGCAGTTCTTGAGTGATGCAACATGAGCTTCTATAAATATTTTGGTGTGTGGTGCATTCCTTCGCTTCGCTCTTTGTTGCCACACTCCGGTCTTGGTATCTGAGTATGATGCAATGCTGCAGGCCACACTCCTTGCGGTGGTGTTAGCAGTACTGACAGCCGCTGTACTCTCTACGTATCGCCAAGACGACTAAAAGAGGCGGGGGCGAGACAGATGGAACCTCCCTATACCAGCCTACTCTGTAATTTATTTCAGTGAAACAAAACGTGACGGCACAGCTGACCGCCTGCCTTGAAGAGAAGTCTCAGTGTGGTGTGCCTACAGACATGAAATGATCTGAGTTCAGTGATGTGCCCTAAGCTCAAAATGACTGCAGGATGGGTGATTGATGGTATTCCGTGCTCACCTAAAGTTGCAAAGACTGAAGCATGATGAAAAGCGGTGACATTTTGAACACAACAGCGAGATGAACTTTCTCTTTTATTGGTGAGTTAAAGGGGTCATTTTATTGTCTGTTGGAAGAGTGAGAGAGCAGAGACAACGCGCACACAGTAATGCTGCGTTGGAATGGTTATCAGAGCACTCGAGGAGGGAGGAAGGGAAGCGTGCTACAAATGTGCTGCCCGAGACTGATTGTTAAGGCCAGTCTGGTATCAATAGTACCTTGCTTAAAGAACAACACTACAGCCATGACCTCCAGATAAGGAGGCACGAAATAATGGGTGCGAGACAGTACCGCTGCAGAACAGGATGTCTACCACACACACCATAGACTTGTGCGCCGCGTGAAGGTCAGCGTGAGTGCATGGACGGCCCAGCATTTCCTTCTCAGTAAGTGTGATACATGGATGGAATGGAATCAGTAATGAAGTTGTTAGTCTTGGTACTAGGGAGCTTTGAAAGATGGATGGAAACAATTGGTGTAAATACTATTAAGTACTGTGGGTTTGTGTCATGCAGGGAGGGTTTATGCGTGTATATGTAGGCTTGATGGCTGCTTGATGATTTCCTTACTATTCCTGTGCTCTGGTGCTTTTATTATATATATATATATATATATATATATATATATATATATATATATATATATATATATATATATATATATATATATATATATATATATCACTATGACGTGAAGAGGATTCTTACAGAGAGAGAGAGAGAGAGAGATAGCGTCGGAGAAAACAGCAGCTGCTTCAAATTATTTAAAGTGAATGATAATTATGGCTCACGTTTTCGAATCGTGAAGCTTTTGTAGTCTGTGTGTGTGTGTGTGTGTGTGTGTGTGTGTGTGTGTGTGTGTGTGTGTGTGAAGTCACTCTCTTTCGGCTTTGCTGGGCGACACACAGCGCTGGGAGGGAGCAGCGACCAGTGGGGGGACTGTTGTAGTCTCCAGCCCAGCATCCATCAGCCACAAGAGCTTACCTGAGTGTCAGATCTTGCACGGAGGGAAACGGAACGCCACCGGAGAGAGGTCTTGGGCGACACTGAGGAGACACTCGAAAACACATGAGTGAAATCGCTCTCCTCTCCCACCCCCCCTTTCCCATCACTTTTATGGTCTTGTAATCACCTTCTCAGTATCTCTTGCGCTGAAAAATGCTGCACGAACAGCTGTTGCGCCGGCACTTGCTAAATCCCAGTGGTATTGTGGGGTTTTACTGCGGTGCGTGTACTTAGATAAAATTTCCACTTCCTTCTTTTCTAAAATGCGTTTCCTTCACAGTTTCCTGACAGCCTTGCAGAAAATGAACGAGAGCAGCCTCACTCTATTTTCCCCTGTCCTTCCACAACAAGATCAGAAAATAATGTTTCTATACACCGCACTCCAACACTCTGTAACTGACGCACCTACCACCCCTTGCAGCCACACTCAGCAGCAGCAGCGGCAGTGTGATGACAGCTGCCGCTCCTGAGAAACAGTCCCACGAGTTGAAATAAACCACTGAGATAATAGCAAACAGTCCACGCCGTGAGATGAATATGGCCATCACACACACACACACACACACACACACACACACACACACACACACATACACATACACATACACACACACACACACACACACACACACACACACACACACACACACTTGCAGAAAGCCACATTTTCATCGTAATCATCCGGAATGGGAACAATCAAAATCCTGCAGATTTTTGTCCCATACGTATGATCACAAGACCAGCTGACACCACTGCACACACAGTGAACATTTCCATATAAACAAGTGGAGCAAAATCACACTCACGCCTGGGTAGGGATGGGAAGGCATTGTGGCCAAGTGTTCACTGTGCGGTTACAAGGCACCCACTGCGCACCAACCCTCAGTTCCTTGACGCGCTGCTATTATAGTGGTCTGTTTGCTCAGAAATCGTGTCTATATAGGTCAGCATTATTTGAGAGATGGGCTAACACGCTTCTTACCAGAGAGAGGGAAACTTTTCTCCTATGAGATTAGTTTGTGTTGTGCCAGCTGCCTGCTGAGCCAGCCAGCGATAGCAGTGCTGGGAGGGGACACTTCTGATTAGCGAAACACCACTCATGTTGACCAGGATTTGCATTAAGGGAGGCGGTGGCGTAGTGGATAAGGTGGTGAGCGTGGGATCGGGCAGACTTCCACGCGTAGGTTCGAATCCCACCACGTACAGCCTTAAAACACTTTGCCATTTGTCGAGTGGTTTAAAGTTACCTACATGTCACCATGATACCCAGGTTCTAGGTGGTTACACTCAAAATGAGCTTGGGTGGTGATATGGGCCCTAATACCTAATATGGGTACCACTATAAATAAAATTGCCTGCGCCACTAATGGGCGGAAGCTGAACAGCGCTTCCCATACACTCTTCAAGTGTGCCTACAGGCGCTATAGGCCTTACCGTAAAAAAAAAAAAAAAAACTCAAACACTTCTGCGCTTCATCTCTACTATTTCAAAAGGTCTTATTTAAATTAACACGGTTCTCGAGGCAGAGTGACAATATTTCCACATTATTAACTGGAGAAATACTCTTGAAAATCCGGCTAGTCATCTCTGTGGCCTTGGTAAATAGTCGTGGTGAGAGAGCAAAGCGTTCCTGAACGGAGCCAGATGAGTGTGGGGAGTTAGCGAAGACGCCTTTAACCCCTTCAGTACCATGGGAAGATGAAGGGAAGGATGGCAACAGGCTGGGGGTTGGGGAGATGAGGAGAAGCTTATAACAGGCAGGGGGGGAAGGGGAAGTTGGTGGAAAGATAATGTACGTAACACATGTTGTTTGTTCTCACCAGGATGATCTTAATTCAAAGGTCACCAAGATGATAAGTTGTGCTCACATGTGTATATGATAATATGAATTTAGGTTGAATTATCACTATGACCATGAAAGGCATCCTGAAAACCCCCATTAACCCCGTCAATACTGGGACACATTTCTACCTTGAGATTTGTGTACGATTAGACCATTTTACTGACATTAGGAAAGGTCTATGAAGGTCAGAAGATTAATGGGCGAGACCTTCACTATTTTAATCCTCCCAAATGAGTTTCTGAAGCTGTAGAAAATCACCAAATAGTAACCAGAATAAATATGTAAATGCGTCATGGTACTGAAGGGGGTTAACCTTTGCTACTCAGTTCAAAGTACCTGAGATCAGACGCCAAGCTTAGAAATAGACGCGTACAGGCAGAAGTGCGGCTCTTTGTCAATACAGGTGAAGTGTGTAGGCTGTGAAGCATCGTCTCCTGCTCTGTAAATACGAGTAATAAATGTCATCCTTCATATTCCCGTGTTGGGCGCCAGTGATACCCAACATGCTTATTTCTCAGGACGGAACAAGATGGATGGGTAGCTACAGTAAAGCGTAGTTTCCTTACAGCCTTGATTCTTACCCAGAAGGCCTTTTGTGTGGTTTTAAAAGTGCAGTGACCTTCAAACACACTTATTTTCTGTTTAACTTCTCTCTGCAATTTACTGATAACCAGAAAACCTTGTTGAATGTGATGTATGATTCCACTTTTGTTGATAGTGGCACTAAAAATTAACAATGACAGATTGAAGATATTGAAACATGTGTACAATATATCAATATACAACTCTCTATATGTAACTTTATTAGGTGAATTGTAGCTATTAATCGTGCCTTGCTTGGAGAGACCATCTATAGAAACCCTTCTGTGCCACAACCCGATTATTTCTACTTCCAAAAGGCTGTGGTGGAAGTGACGTGGGTTTTCATTAATGTTTTTACTGTTATAGTGACAGATTAAGAATATTTCTACGTTACTGACAGGAGAAACGCTCTTGAAAATCCGGCTAATCATCTCTATGGCCTTCGAAATTTGTCGTGAAGAATATACGTAGCAAAACGAGCCAAAGATTTGAGGCGCCGTTTATGTCAAGTTGGAGCTTTTTCAGTTATACATTCCAATCGCAGGTCTGTTTATTTGTATTTTCATTGTTTTTTAATTCACTACTAATTCTCCTTAAATGTTTGTCTTTCAACATTGCAGTATTCTTATGCAGCTTTATACATTAATTATTTTTTTTTCCTCACAAATTAAGAGCCAGCTAAATTTTCATGTTTCAGCGCCTGTCCCGGCTCTCCACCATTAAACAAGCTTCGATTCAGGATTAGGTGGGTGTGTTCGTTGTTAGTTTCCTAAGCACTAGCATCACCAATGACAAGAGTTACAAAATAACCAGGCTATTACTCTCTATGCTCCTGACCCGGTCTCTCTCAGATCCCTAGGGGTTTGTTAGTTCAAAGTAACAGATCAGTGACAGTGACATGCAGAGTGACACACCATCCCATCTGTCTGCCTTGCTCCTCACACTATGCATGGCTCCTTCCCATCTACGTCATCTGAAGAGCCTTTTTTATCAATGAACACTACATTGAGATCCCCTGGAGAGTGTTCCTTAACAACGGTTTCTTTGAGCTCACCTGGATCATTTTCCTTAGCTAAGGCTTCCTTGAGATCACAAAGAGATTCTTTCTTAGCAAAGGCTTCCTCCAGCTCGTGTAGGGAGACGCCTCGAGATTCTGGGATCCACAAGCATACAATAACAGCAATGACTAAATTCAATCCCCCAAACGCTAAAAATGTCGTTGCCAGACCAATGGCGTCGATGATTCTCAGGAAAGCCAAGTTAATACTGAAGACGACGAACGCGTCGCACGCCGTGATGATGGAGGCGCCTAGGGACCTGACTGGGGAGGGCACCAGCTCCCCCACGTACACCCACGGAATGGGCCCCACGCCCGTGCCGTACGCGGCGATGTACACCAGCACGGCGACGAGCGGTACCATGGACGCTCCCGGCAGCTGCAGGAACAGGAACAGCCCGCACACACTCTGGGACACCGAAGCTACCACGGCGGTGCTGATGAGCAGCGGCCGCCGCCCCACGTGGTCCAGCACGGCAGCGGTCACGCACGTGCACACCAGCCGAGCCGCGCCCACCAGCACGGTGCACGTGAAGGCGTCCAGCTCCACCCCAGCGTCACGAAAAATGTACACCGTGTACATCATGATGCAGCTTCGGCCACCAAGCTCCCGCAGCACGAAGAAGCTCAGCACCAGCACCACTGGCCGGAAGTTCTGCCCCTTCCGCAGCTCCGTGAACTGCGGACAACACAGCTTACCAGCACACTGCAGCGGCTCTCTGGCCGAGGCAACACACATCACAGACACACATCACAAGTAAAGGGAGGGACAACACATATTAGTTTAAAATAAGAACAAGAGTAGTTAAGAACGGCTGTCATGATGAGATAATGAGTCTCTCTCTCTCTCTCTCTCTCTCTCTCTCTCTCTCTCTCTCAAAGAATGGTCACCTGCTGCAGAAGGGAAGTTTGGGTCGCTGTGGGCCGGTTGGTGATGGCTTCCATCTCCTCCTCCACAGCTTTCGCAGCCTTGGAGCCCATCAGCCGCTGCAGCGACGCCTTGGCGTCATCCAGTCTGCCTCTCCTCACCAGCCAGTACGGCGACTGAGAGAGAGAGAGAGAGAGAGAGAGAGAGTCTTCTCAAAGCAGGTTTTGCAGTATAGTCGGTGAGTGTGTGCATGGGTTTGTTAATTCGGTGCGTCCCTCGCCGCCTGTTTGCCGCTTTGTCATTTGTATAAGTCTGCTTTGTTCTGTACGTCACGTTCGTTAACACTTCCCTGTCTCTCAGGGCTCTCACCACTATTGACTACGTGGTTAACATAAAGGGAGACATTGTGAATTGAAGATTATAATTATTTTTAATTCCAGCTCAACGTTTCAGTTCAGTGGTAAAGACAAAGATCTTCCTTACCTCAGGCACGAGCCACAAGGGCAGGAACAGCAGGGCGGCCGTTAGTGTGCACAGCCCCGTGGCAATCTTCCAAGGGAAGAGGAACGCCACCAGGTAGCCGTAAAGCACACCAGTCGACCCTCCAACTTCTGACAGAGTCGACACAGATCCTCTAACATTGTTTGGACTCATTTCCGCCAGTAGTGGCAGCGAGATTGTGGAAATAACGTAGGCGCAGGCGGCGAGCCCCGCCCTGGCGGCAAAGAACACCACCTTATTGGGCGGGAAGACCATCAGCAGCCACAGGCCAGTACTCACCGCCATGGCGATGGCCAACAACCTGCGAGGCCCCGCCCACTCTACCAGTGGCCCTGTGGCCAGCGAGGCGAGGATACCAACGACGGACGTCATGGACACTGAGAAAGAGAGGGCGTGTGCACATGTACGGATATTGGCAGGCTATGGCAGACAATCCTTTACTATGCAATGTCCGATGCATTGCAGGGCATAGAGATAAGCGTCAAGTAATCTCTCCTCTGCCTACCGGTTGAGACGTTTATCAAACAGATACACTGACATACACACCTCTTGTAAATCCAACAAACAGGTCACCCTCATCCAAGCTTGCAATAGAATCCACACGACGCCTTACCTACCCAACCACGCCACGTCACTGTCGGTATTCACGAAGCTGTGAGGGTCGTCCTGCATCTTGGGCAGTACGGCGGTCCAGCCCTTGGTGACTGTGCCCTGCAGGATGGAAGTGAGAGCCACCACCATCATGAAAATAACCTGCAAGACACGGGCAACGCAATTACTCATATTGGCAAACTAGGAGTTCCTTAGAAATGCACTCGTTCCTCTCATGAGTGAGTAATAAGAGTTATTTCTGCTTGACGTGTTCCTTGAACATACACTCCTTTTAATCCTGACTCATTAATTACAAAAATAATTTTTCCCTTATTAGTTCCTTGAAAATGTATATTCTTCCCTTCCATCGTGACTCAACAATTAGGTGATTCATGACTGAGTGGAGCAAGAGACTGTTGAACAGGAGAGATACCTTGGAAGCGTCTGATGGGGAGAGCTGACGATGTAAGACTAAAAATTACTCAAAGAATGAAACTTACGGACAGTCTTTTCTATGACATCAAAAGAGAGTGATGGAGCTCATGAGAATGGCGCTTGATAGGAATGAAAGGCGCCACATAATTGCCATCACTACAACGCCATCGTTGAAGTGAGCAAGATAAATGCAGCCTCACCACTGAACACGCAACGCCACAAGTGTTCAGACCATTAATATTGCATTAATCAATCACAGTGCTCCCTTTTAACATTTAATGAGCATAAGCACAGAAATATTCATATCTGCATCCGCTCGCACCCACGTATCCACACACCACTAATCTCTCACTGCTGTAAACTATCCAGAAATACTTTTATATACTTCATTCTTATTTCAAGACACTTCGTATTACTAAAAACAAAAGTGGACAATAAGAAAAACAAGAATAAAGATCATTCCAAGACCTAAGTGACAGAAAAAAACATGAAATCAATATAATTCACACACAAGTGCAAGGCAAATGACCCTCGCATGGTGTTAGTCTCCGTGCTGAGTCATGAATAAATGCAACTCACATGCTTGCCTCTGACTCTCCTCTCCGCCGCCCCGCTGTCACCTTCAGGACACTTTACACTCGACATGGATTCCTCGAGCGTTGCCTGAAACACAGAAAACAATGAAAAACTATATTCGGTGAACGCAGTAGAGGCGAATATGATCTGAAGGGGACGTGGAGGAAAGGAGGAAGAGGAGGAGGAGGAGGAGGAGGTGGAGACAGGAAATATACATGCCCACTCTAAGTATCCACTGAGAAGCAATACATTATAGCAGAAATTAAATATGCATACCAACTAACAGGAATGCATTGACCAGAAAACATATCTTATCATTTCATATCTTAACATCCCTTTTGATGCTTATGTGTGATTATATTTCGTTATGATTACTAACCGTTCATTTCTTATCTTTTATGTGAGGGAATCACTGGTCGACGGTAATGAAAACTGGGAGAAAAAACATGTCTCACTTGTGTCAGTCTCAAAATAAATGTCAAAAAGCTCATTCCAATTAGAAGGACGTGTCTTGAAGTGTCCTGTACGAGTTCAAGTGAGAGGAAAACAAGAAATACACAACCAGATAAAAAGTTTCAGAGTTTACCAAAAGAAAGGATGACTGACAGAGTATACTGGTTAACACTTGCTTCGGAGAGGTGAGCAGAACAGCGGTGAGGGAAAGCTACGGTCTGTCGTGTCTTGAAGTGTATTGTAACAGTTCAAGTCAGAGGAAAACAAGAGATGCACTAATACATAACCAGACAGAGTTTGCCAAAAGGAAGAATGATTGACAAAGAATACTGGCGTTGACGCTAACGAGAGAGAGAGAGAGAGAGAGAGAGAGAGAGAGAGAGAGAGAGAGATGCTTACTCATTACCAGGACAATTTTCTTCCACCTGCCCGCTGTCCTATTTCACACATTTTCTTCTTTACCTCCTTTTTCTCCATTTTCTCTCGCATCATGTTTTCGTTTCTTCGTTCCTATTCATCCTTGCATCTTATTAATATTTGCTTCAAAGAAGTGAACAGAATAGCAGTGAAAGAAAACTACGGTCTGTCATGGCTAAAAATTTATGTCGCCTTCAAATGAAAAATGAATCATCTAACTGCTGATCATATGACACTCGTTACTTGTATGAATCTGGACTGTCTTTTTGAAAAAACACACATATATATGGTTTCCGACATTTGAGGATTCACACAATTACTCCTTTTCCTATTAGTTGTCTCGTAAAGTCGTGTACCACAACGTTTTTCTATCTCTTGACTGCATATGATATAAATGGCGCTCACACACAGAACACTGGTACTCAATCATTCATCTGTAGCATATGAGTAGAGGCAAAGCACTGTGTCTCAAGTATGGTCGATTGCGTCACAGGTTATACTTAAAACAAAACAGCGCACTAACCATAGATGATTAAGACATGCCTTACGTACCACACACCAACGTACTGTGACATCTATGGCTTAGTTCTGAGACACATACTATATTCAGTCAAAACAAAAAAGACTATACTGATAGCCACACACGTCCACAAACCGTGAGTTCCAAGTAGCGAGGCAGCCACTGCACTACTCAGTCACGCAGCCTTGTCACTAGACTAGCTAGACTTTTACAGCGTTATCTATTCATGTAGTGACAAAGTGTATAAGAGTTGCCAAACACGGCGCTAACCAGCATCCCAACTCCAAAGCAAGTGTGATGAAAGACTCTACTGACAAATCACTGGAACGAGTGTCATATTGCCAATCATCGGAATGCACATAGTTTTCGTTCTCTTAATCCAAAACTACTCTGTTTCCCATTTCTCTTGACAACAGGGAGAGGAAAGTTCAATGTCATCAGATCAGCATGCTTGTTGCGTTACATAATTCTCATTTTATTTTCAAGTGTTCTTGGTTACACATGCTATATAAAGACTTGGCAACGGCGTTCTATCTCAAGACCTCCTCCCGCCCCCACCACATCAGCACACATACAATAATACTCCCTTAGCGCCAATACGAGTAATGGCACTCGATCACCCACTCCTACTTACTCACTCTTTTCCCTCTCTCTCACAAACTGCATGCTCTGCTTTAAATTTCACTATCGTGCTTTCCTTATCAGTAAATCAGCTCTTATTTTCTTACAACTAAGCGTCCCGTGTTATCTGGTATCTCTGACGCCTCACAGTCTTATCTCAACCATTTCTCTACGCTGTGAAGGAAGGCACTGAAGTTTTCGATGGGTGTTTCTATTGTTCTATTGACAGTAAAGAGAAATAAATAAGATGCTGGAATTTCCACATGTGTTTCTACTATTTCGTATCAATAAGGACAAAAGGTGTTCAATTCTGCACGGGTGTTTCTCGAAGTCTGCATGTGATACTCTGACAAGAATTCTGCATCAGTAAGGAAAAACATTCATGAAAGCCTGACTGCAATCATCTGTGTGGCCTTTGAAAGCATGTTACAAATATACCACTACCTCAGTATTTTTGTAAGTATACGCGGTACTACTTTGTTTGCTGGACATTGGTGTGAAAGTTGTCCTCATACACCTCAACAATAAGAGAGAGAATAGATAAACACGGGAGCTCTTTTTTTATTTTTTTATATCATGTGGGTTTTTCACGGGAATTTATGGGCTAAAGGGGATATTTTTAGGGGTTCCTCCTATCTCAAAGCCCACCCGCTAAGAAATCTTTGCCCCGAGTGAGGAAGCCCAAACTACACTCGGACCGTGGACATGATTCGAACCCGTGCGCTTGGAGACCCCTCGGACCCCAAAGCAAGCATGGATCGTAATCAGATATGGATAGATAAGTGATGCATGTTGTAGGGGGACTGCCGCACGTCCGCCAACCAGCTACTTCTAACTTACGGTAACTTCCCTTGGTGTCACAAAAGAATAACTTTCTCCTACACCTCCATATACTTACCTCTTGCGTCACACTTGAGAATGACACCATGATAAGTGATATGCATATGCTGACAAGAAGAAAAAAAAGAAAAAAAAAAGTCTTCTGATCAAGTGCTCTTACCTCATCGTTTTTGTCCATATCTCTGCTGGATCAGTGACTTCACAATCTCAACTGCCGAACGTTTGGGAACAGTCGCGACTACCGAACTGAAATGGAAAATTTGAAGGATTTTTTTTTTTTTTCTTATTAGGAAAAAAAATATATAATGAATAGAAAATGGTCATGTTATTGTGCTGTAGTACATTGTTCATCCTGTTTGTGGCGAGGCACGTCCTGCATGGCGTCCACACTCTTTTTCCATCACCAATAATTATGCCGTGTATTTTTCAATTTGTTCTTTACATTATCATGATTTCCACATAGAAAAAAATAAAGAAAGACGTCAGGGACTGGATTATTAATTGTCTGGCATTTACTGAACCTCAGACAATGAATGCAAGACAGTAAGAGATGATAAAAAGCAAATAAACGGAATAGCATAGTCACACCTGCACGAACCGATACAGAAAACTTTACTATACATCTATAATAAGAGTAACTTGCACAATGACGCGAACACTCACCGATTCTGACGTTAAATATGCAAAACGAACGAAGCATAAACACTCACTGCTACATATTAGTGCCTTACGTGGAGAGCAGAGCACAGAACATAACTACTGCAACACACACACACACACACACACACACACACACACACACACACACACATTAAAACCAACTTTCCAAACCATTAAAATAAGTGACTGCAAGAAACACGCACATACAAACATACACCTACATGCAGTGTACGTAGAACCTCAAGACCAAGATTCCCAGAGTCCACTACCACATCAAAACTGCCGCTTCCAACAGACTAACCTTCAGAATTAGTCCTCATACATGCAAGGCAGTGAGACAGATTAGGCACAATGACACAAGAGCACGTCAGAATGGTAACGCCGAGCAGCGGATCACACAGGAGTCACTTCCTCCACCAAACTGCCCAGAAAAGAGAGAGGGAGATGGACTAAAGCAACTTACATACCACATGTCAGCAATCAATAGAATTAGCTGATCAATAATGGTCAAAGGAAAACGTTGCTTGTGAAACGGGTGACTGATGAACGTTTTTCTTTACTTCGTTTACATGTCTCGTTTTTTTCAGTTTCTTTTACAATATATGTGGAAATTTAATGTCATTTCACTAAAGTTGCAGGTAAAATGTTGTGTTTTACCTACTTTTTTCTCTAAATAGATGTCGAATTTTCAGAAGGCATTTGCTCCTCAATTTTGGTTGACGCTTTCCCACTTTTTAGAGAGCCAGCACTTAAGTGTGCCTTTTTTTTTTTTTTTTTTTCCTTGGCTGACCCTCTTCCCTACATAAAAAAAGGAAAGACTTCCATGAAAGTTGTATGACCAATGTGATGCGTTACTAGTGAGATTGGTGAGACAAACATTCTCTCTTATCATTTACATAATCATTGCCTTTTACTTCACGACAGATGTGTGTATTACAAGGGCTATTCGATCAAGGTGCGTTTGGCTAACAATGAGTGAGTGAACCTTGGTACAATGCTCGGTTCATAGGGACGCTCATTGCAAACCTCGAACTCATCAAAAACAGTGTTAATATATACCACAAAACGCCCCACGAGAGAGAGAGAGAGAGAGAGAGAGAGAGAGAGAGACTATATGACAAGAAAGCTACATGTAAGTTGATGTGTGTGTGTGTGTGTGTGTGTGTGTGTGTGTGTGTGTGTGTGTGTCCTGAGTAATGGTAGTAAGTCACTGTACCGGAAGAATCTTTGGAGAATAAGGTCACAGAAGCTTCCTCCTAATAGCACCTGTTTCTCCAGGACCAAAGACGCATCTTCCCTTGATTAACTAATGACACATAGCATACAATGAAACTGATCACTAAATATTTCTCTCTCTGTCTCTGTCTCTGTCTCTCTCTCTCTCTCTCTCTCTCTCTCTCTCTCTCTCTCTCTCTCTCTCTCTCTCTCTCTCTCTCTCTCTCTCTCTCTCTCTCCATGTTTGTCTGTATGTGTAATGGGGAATTTTAATCGTTCTTTTCCCAGTCATGAATCATTTCGACGCTCACTAGTTGGCAACTCAGGGTATCAGTCACTTGCTATGCCTATCAACACATTTTACCGCCCCTCCTCAGCAGGCCTCAGTACTATGCCCTGTGCTGCCTACTTACCGTTCGACCATCAGTTGTCTCCCGCAGTGCTGCTTATTCGGAGTTATTCTGCCACCCACACCCACACTCGCCCTCAGGTATCGTTGTAACAGGCTGTCCGTGTCAATTAAGGTGTAGAGTCAGTGTTTCTATATCTATTACTTTCAAGTGATACAGCACTACATGTTAATAGGAAAGATATCATTGAAGTTACAACAGCATTTAGTACAGATAATTAAATGTATGTTAAAATGTAATCAATAATTTAAAAAATCTTGCCTCCCAGCACCCATTCACGACTCATTTCAGGCAGGTGTCCTTGTAATGCATCGTAAATCTTCTCTTAGGTCTTCCGTCCTTTCTCCCGCTGCCTACAGCCATCTCTGTCTTCCTCCCTGACAAAACACTTCAGTCTTGCCCCTCAGAGACAGCAGTGAGCAGCGTCAGTAGATGATATGATGTAGCTGACAACGCACTGTATAACGCTCTTAGTAATCATTTACTTATCAACAGTCCACAGTCACGGATGCTTCATCACAGTGACGGCAGCGAAAATGTTAATGAACTCAGCACTTTTCTCCATGCACGGGTCCATCAGTGTGTGTGTGTGTGTGTGTGTGTGTGTGTGTGTGTGTGTGTGTGTGTGTGTGTGTGTGTGTGTGTGTGTGTGTGTGTGTGTGTGTGTGTGTGTGTGTGTGTGTGTGTGTGTGTGTGTGTGTGTGTGTGTGTGTGTGTGTGTTCATCTTATTTGCGGCAGAATATTTATGAAAAAATGATACAGCAAGAAGAGAAGCTGCAATAAGTCAGTGAGGCAATACGTGATGCAGCAGCACGCTAAATAACACCATAGAGCAGACAATGGAAAGGTGCGGACACGATATTAGTAAGGAAATTAATACAACTCTTTGTCTCCAAAACGCACCAATTTTCCTGTCTGCCGCCAGTCTGCCTGTGCTGGTCTTGGTGCAGAGGTCGTGTGTGCAGTGTGCTGATGCGCATAACCAGTGACACAGCACAGTGCACCATTACGCGTTTTGCAGCACCATTCCTGAGCACCGCAAGAATGAACCGGTGGACAGGTCGCGTGGCCCTGGTGACGGGCGCAAGTACGGGCATCGGCGCCAGCGTGACACGGAGGTTGGTGGCCGAGGGCATGCGAGTGGCGGGCGCCGCTCGGAGCGTGGACAGAGTACAGGTAACCAACGTCCATTACTGAAATAGATTATAATAAGATATCAATAAACTTGTAAAGGTTTTCAAGGGAGACATTTATGAGAGTGAAGATCCAACTATTCCTGAGGCGATAGTTGCCAGACCCATCACTGCTGCCCCCCACACCACAACACAACCCATCACTGCCGCCCCCCGCACCACAACACAACCCATCACTGCCGCCCCCCACACCACAACACAACCCATCACTGTCGCCCCTCGCACCACAACACAACCTGAGGACATTAGTCTCTACGCCTTGCGTCCACTTCATTCAACACAATTATAGTAAAAAGCTTCTCTCTCTCTCTCTCTCTCTCTCTCTCTCTCTCTCTCTCTCTCTCTCTCTCTCTCTCTCTCTCTCTCTCTCTCTCTCTCTCTCTCTCTCTCTCTCTCTCTCTCTCTCTCTCTCTCTCTCTCTCTCTCTCTCTCTCTCTCTCTCTCTCTCTCTCTCTCTCTCTCTCTCTCTCTCTCTCTCTCTCTCTCTCTCTATATATATATATATATATATATATATATATATATATATATATATATATATATATATATATATATATATATATATATATATATATATATATATACACACACACACACATCTCGGTACTGAACGTCACCACAGACTTAGGAAAGGTACTTGGAAACAGCACTTCCTGATTCGTGCCTGCTGTACGTGTATCTCGTCCATACACTAAAAACTGGCTCACCTAATCAATAATGGAAATGAAGCCCGCTGCTTCCCGGGCCAGGTGCTGCCTCTCGTCAAAGTGGCAGCAGGAAGAGTATCCGGTTGGAAATTCAGAACTTCTCTTGAGCCACTCTCAGTCTCCTTGAGCAGGGAAGTGATACATCCGCGTCATCAATCGATGAATTCACTAATCTAAAGGAATATTATGAATTTTTTTTTTTTCAGAAAAGTTCTACATTTTCTATGCAGATTAAATATACAGTACATATCATAAATGAAATTTACGCACACAGGCCATGGCGGACGAGCTGAAGGGTCAGCCTGGGTCACTGCTCCCTATTGAGTGTGACCTCACCAAGGACGACCAGGTGCTGGCCATGTTCGCGCGCATCAAGAGGGAGTTCGGCGGCGTCGACGTGTGCATCAACAACGCGGGCAGGGCTCTGCTCAGCCCTCTGGCTGGTGAGTGAGCGCAGCGTGCCCCGCCTCGCGTGTAGTTGCCCTGCTGGTGACCGCATCAACAAGTCTTACTGGACTACATCCCTAAGACACTTTTGCTGATAACTCTTCAAGTAACGCCAGTAAACTCCTCTCACCAGCTATTTTCAATCCTGCACCCTCCATGCCCCTTACCCTCACACCATTGCAGGACTCCCTTGACCTCAGCAGCATTCCCTTCCCACCTTTCCTTTGCCATGAGTCCCTCGGCGCCTCTGCGGTGGTCCCTGCCACACTTGTTTCTAACGGTGGGTTTTCCTGTGTTGTGACAGAGGGCACCCCCGACCAGTGGCGGAAGATGCTGGACCTCAACGTGGTGGCGCTGTGTCTGTGCACGCGCGAGGCACTGGCGTCAATGAAGGAACGCGGCGTTGACGACGGCCACATCATTCACATCAACAGGTCAGCGTGTGGGATGCTTCACAACGGGCAGGATGTCAATGTCATTCTCTTATGAAAGAATCTCGCCGTAGCACCTCAGCTCTCCGACCTTCCCTACTTCACTCCCTACAGTTTCCTTCGCCTGGTGCTGTGCGTTCCCCTCCTTCACCCTCTCAGTACTCTACACACTCAGCACTGGCAAAACATCCGTACCTAAAAGATCCTCTCTGAAATACCCCGAAGTACACCACACCACATCGTTACACCAAATATCTGTTCTACTGTCACCATTGCACTTAGTCTAGTCAGCCCTGGAGAAGCTTTTCCTGTCTCCTAGTTGCAAGGTTTCCCATTTACTGACAGCATGGCCAGTTACAGAGTAGTTATTCTCCTGACAGCATGGGCGGTCATCGCATCTCAACGTTGTATGGAAACGGATTCTACACAGGCACAAAGCACATGGTGACCGCTCTCACCGAGGCGCTGCGGCAGGAGCTGAGACAGACCAACTCCAACATCAGGATATCAGTAAGCTGTGTGTGTGTGTGTGTGATTCACCTCGGCCAGTCTTCCCCATTACGGAGCGAGCTCAGAGCTCATAGACAGATCTTCGGGTAGGACTGAGACCACATAACACACTCCACACATTGGGAAAGCGAGGCCACAATCCCTCGAGTTACATCCCGTACCTATTTATTGCTAGGTGAACAGGGGCCACACATTAAGAGACTTGCCCATTTGCCTCGCCGCTTACCGGGATTCGAACCCGGTCCTCTCGATTGTGAGCGTGCTTATCACTACACTACGCGGTGTGTGTGTGTGTGTGTGTGTGTGTTCACCACGGTCGCCTGCATGGTCACTTAGCCAGCCTACCTCATTACGAAAAGAGCTCAGAGCTCATAAATCTTCGGGTAAGACTGAGACCACACGCTACACACCGGGACAGCGGAGCCATAACCCCTCGAATAACATCCGGTACCTACTTGCTGCTAGGTGAACAGGGCCTACACATTAAGATGCCTCCCTGCATCCAGGACTCAAACCCGGATCCTCTTGGTTGTGTGCTAACTACTACTCTACTCGGTGTGTGTGTTTCACTGTTTGATCTGCTGCAGTCTCTGAGACAGCCAGACGTTACCCTACGGAACGAGCTCAGAGCTCATTATTTCCGATCTTCGGATAGGCCTGAGACCAGGCACACACCACACACCGGGACAACAAGGTCACAACTCCTCGATTTACATCCCGTACCTACTCACTGCTAGGTGAATAGAGGCTACACGTGAAAGGAGACACACCCAAATATCTCCACCCGGCCGGGGAATCGAACCCTGGTCCTCTGGCTTTTTATATTCTTTTTTTTTTTTACGCTATGGCCTATAGCGCCTGTAGTATACTTAAAGAGCATGTATAGGAAGAACTGTTCGCTTATACCCATTAGTGACGTAGGTAATTTTGTTTATAGTGGTACCTATATCAGGGCCCATATCACAACACAAGCGCATCTTTGGTACAACCACCTAGAACCTGGGTATCATGGTAACTTTAGACCACTCGACAGCTTCAAATCGGTACGTGGTGGGATTCGAACCTACGCGTGGACGTCTGCCCGATCCCACGCTCACCACTTTATTTGTGTGTGTGTGTGTGTGTGTGTGTGTGTGTGTGTGTGTGTGTGTGTTTGACAATGCAGACCCATGCAATAACACCGCTATGAATACGAATAGTTTAAGTTGCACTATAAACTGTGCTCTCGGACACTGTTCTCTCACCACGGTTGTTATTTAAGGTCACAGAGATGATTAGCTGCGATCTAAAGACGGTTTGTTTTTTTTTTTCTGGTGATATGAAAATCTTGTTATCTATCACTACAATTGTAAAAGCATCCTTGAAAACAAGTGAAACTTCAAGTAGTGGAATTGCAGTGCAGAAGTATTTCAGAATATGGTCCTTTGAGAAGACACGGTGCATGACACAAGAATTCTTATCCATGCTTGTTCACAAACAATTTTTTTCTTCTGAGTCAATTTACAGTTGAAGTTGCAATACATCAAATCAGAAGACACTGAGTGAATGACGCAACCATACGCATTAGAAAAATAACATTAACGTAAGTCTTCTCTCTCCGCCTTACAGGCCATCAGCCCTGGCCTGGTGAAGACTGAGTTTGTAGTGAACGCCGGTCTGAGTGAGGAAGCAGCTGGCCTCGTGTACCAGCAGCAACCAAGCTTGCAGGCAGACGACGTCACCGAAGCGCTAATTCATGTGTTGTCCGCACCGCCACATGTGCAGGTTAATACATGATTTTGTTGCCCCATTGTGATGGTGGTCTTCATATTCATTTGCTTTCTAATTTCAGATTTGAGGTGAAAAGTAATTTGCCAATATCTTTCAACAGGTCCATGACGTGTTGATGCGACACACCATGTTTAAGTAGATTGAACTGTGGCACGCTGGCTTACTGGTTTATTCATTCACAAGGAAAATCTTTATGAGTTAAGTTTCAAGATATAAATTTCAAGAGTGAGGCGTCAAAAGAAAGGTTTTGAAGAAGGGAGTTACAGTTACAGGCAAGAAGTTCCATGAGAAAGGTTTCACAAGAAGGCTTCAAGACAGTCTCGTAATGTTGGATACTCTCTCTGACTACTATTCTGTCGCGGCACTGGCACCTTTAGTAGGACTTTGTTTTACCCACCGGCTACGTTCTTGTTGCCCTTGGCCAGACCTCCTCTTAAAACTAATAAACGTCTATATAAGTAAAAAATACCACAGACATGAACATCAATTATATTTACGACAAATTTTCCTGAAGTCGTTAACACATACAAGACTTTACAGTATTGTGCGTGGCCGAAACTCATGTACTTTCTCTAAGGCAGTTTCCAGACTGTGTATAAGTGTCAGCCCAATTAAAACACAACAAACCAGGTGGATTATTTTTTCAAAACATCCTATATCTTGTAAGTTGTCAAGACTGTGTAGTCAGGCTGAACAAAACCCACAAACACATTGCAAATATTCTTCCCTGAAAAAGCATTTGTTGATGAATTCCACCCTTGTCGTTGTTGGTGGTGTAGTTCTTTGGGCTGTTCCCGTCACGGGTCACCAAGGCTGTTCAGTATCCTCCAACGTGCCAGTTCCTCAAAGGGACACCATTAATGTACGTCCTCTTGCAATACTTCATAAACCTTCTGTTGAGGCTTCCTCTCCTTCTCCTGCATGCTGCGTAGATCCACCTTTATCATCCTCCTTGGGTAAACACTCCAGCCTCGCTTATCAAATACAACAGAAAGCAGTGTCACCAAATTACCTGATGCGATGCAGACCATATAAAAGTACATCAGCGATAACGAACTATACGTGTCCAGAAAGCCGCGGGTGCTCAGTAACAATAAATGTGTATATATATATACTAATGAATCCGCGGTTTTTCCGCAATAATTACGAGTCATATGAGTCATAGGGGAGCCATTATTTCAAACCAGCATGTCAACATGTGAAGGAACAGCACGCCCTGAGTAGCGACACAGCAGAGTAGACAGTGGAAGCATGGCAACATGACACTCGTAAGTGTTTTCACTCAAGAGGCAAAAGCAGAAGAGTGTTCAGTCTGCCTGTGTTGGTGGTGGTGAAGAGGCCCTACACGTCCCAAATAAACATACAGGTTTGTTGACAATCTGGCAGTATTAGAGAAAGCACTCCACATAAACCTTGCAACACAGCGGGATGTCATTGTCCCCGTCACTCTCTTAAGCTGGAGTACTATAGGAACAAACACTTCACATAGGTCTCTCTGTTAATCTGTTATATATTCATTGGTAATCTTCTACCTGTAAGTCTGAAGAGAAACCAAATATTATCTACTTAATACAGATATATTTAATCTTTTGAGACAAGTTCTTGGCCACTCCTTTCATTTTTTTTTTTTTTTTTTGTGTGTGTGTGTGTTTGTGTGTGTCAGAGAAAACAAATTTAGATCGAAATCAAACACACTTCTGGCCGTGCATAATGCCACCCAAGGTACACTGTGCAGATAACGTAAGCGAGGCACCAAGCCCACACCAATAACGTGGGACCACTAACACGTTGCCGTCCTGAGCGATGGACTCTCAAGTAACCGGCACCCAGATCTCCTTCATTACCTCTTATCGTTATGCTCACTGGATTTAAGTAAATACATAATACAATGTGAGGTATATAGTGCGCACTGAACCATGTTGCTTATTGGCCGAAACTCACCAATGCATAAAGCTGGTGCAGGCTGAACAACGCTGACCTTGAGACCTGCAGCAGAGGTCTTCACCATCGGCCTGCACTAGCATCAGAATGAGTTGAGGAGTGACACAGCACAATGCACTATTACATGTTTTCCAGCATCTCTCCTAATTGCTGCAAGGATGGACCGCTGGGCAGGTCGCGTGGCCCTTGTGACGGGTGCCGCTTCGGGCATTGGTGCCAGCATGTCACGCAGGCTGGTGGCTGAAGGCATGCGGGTGGTAGGCGCCGACCGGAACGTGGACAGAGTGCAGGTAATACCAGTGACCTGTCAGTGTCATCTTTCAGGCGAAATAATGCATGCATGAGATCCTGCCATGCATGGGCCACCGAAAACATGTATAACCCTATCACCGACAATTCTCTCTTTCTCTCTTTCTCTCTCTCTCTCTCTCTCTCTCTCTCTCTCTCTCTCTCTCTCTCTCTCTCTCTCTCTCTGTCTCTGTCTCTGTCTCTCTCTCTCTCTCTCTCTCTCTCTCTCTCTCTCTCTCTCTCTCTCTCTCTCTCTCTCTCTCTCTCTCTATATATATATATATATATATATATATATATATATATATATATATATATATATATATATATATATATATATATATATATATATATATATATATATACATATATATACACACACACACACATCTCGGTACTGAACGTCACCACAGACTTAGGAAAGGTACTTGGAAACAGCACTTCCTGATTCGTGCCTGCTGTACGTGTATCTCGTCCATACACTAAAACTGGCTCACCTAATCAATAATGGAAATGAAGCCCGCTGCTTCGGGCCAGGTGCTGCCTCTCGTCAAAGTGGCAGCAGGAAGAGTATCCGGTTGGAAATTCAGAACTTCTCTTGAGCCACTCTCAGTCTCCTTGAGCAGGGAAGTGATACATCCGCGTCATCAATCGATGAATTCACTAATCTAAAGGAATATTATGATTTTTTTTTTTCAGAAAAGTTCTACATTTTCTATGCAGATTAAATATACAGTACATATCATAAATGAAATTTACGCACACAGGCCATGGCGGACGAGCTGAAGGGTCAGCCTGGGTCACTGCTCCCTATTGAGTGTGACCTCACCAAGGACGACCAGGTGCTGGCCATGTTCGCGCGCATCAAGAGGGAGTTCGGCGGCGTCGACGTGTGCATCAACAACGCGGGCAGGGCTCTGCTCAGCCCTCTGGCTGGTGAGTGAGCGCAGCGTGCCCCGCCTCGCGTGTAGTTGCCCTGCTGGTGACCGCATCAACAAGTCTTACTGGACTACATCCCTAAGACACTTTTGCTGATAACTCTTCAAGTAACGCCAGTAAACTCCTCTCACCAGCTATTTTCAATCCTGCACCCTCCATGCCCCTTACCCTCACACCATTGCAGGACTCCCTTGACCTCAGCAGCATTCCCTTCCCACCTTTCCTTTGCCATGAGTCCTCGGCGCCTCTGCGGTGGTCCCTGCCACACTTGTTTCTAACGGTGGGTTTTCCTGTGTTGTGACAGAGGGCACCCCCGACCAGTGGCGGAAGATGCTGGACCTCAACGTGGTGGCGCTGTGTCTGTGCACGCGCGAGGCACTGGCGTCAATGAAGGAACGCGGCGTTGACGACGGCCACATCATTCACATCAACAGGTCAGCGTGTGGGATGCTTCACAACGGGCAGGATGTCAATGTCATTCTCTTATGAAAGAATCTCGCCGTAGCACCTCAGCTCTCCGACCTTCCCTACTTCACTCCCTACAGTTTCCTTCGCCTGGTGCTGTGCGTTCCCCTCCTTCACCCTCTCAGTACTCTACACACTCAGCACTGGCAAAACATCCGTACCTAAAAGATCCTCTCTGAAATACCCCGAAGTACACCACACCACATCGTTACACCAAATATCTGTTCTACTGTCACCATTGCACTTAGTCTAGTCAGCCCTGGAGAAGCTTTTCCTGTCTCCTAGTTGCAAGGTTTCCCATTTACTGACAGCATGGCCAGTTACAGAGTAGTTATTCTCCTGACAGCATGGGCGGTCATCGCATCTCAACGTTGTATGGAAACGGATTCTACACAGGCACAAAGCACATGGTGACCGCTCTCACCGAGGCGCTGCGGCAGGAGCTGAGACAGACCAACTCCAACATCAGGATATCAGTAAGCTGTGTGTGTGTGTGTGTGATTCACCTCGGCCAGTCTTCCCCATTACGGAGCGAGCTCAGAGCTCATAGACAGATCTTCGGGTAGGACTGAGACCACATAACACACTCCACACATTGGGAAAGCGAGGCCACAATCCCTCGAGTTACATCCCGTACCTATTTATTGCTAGGTGAACAGGGGCCACACATTAAGAGACTTGCCCATTTACCTCGCCGCTTACCGGGATTCGAACCCGGTCCTCTCGATTGTGAGCGTGCTTATCACTACACTACGCGGTGTGTGTGTGTGTGTGTGTGTGTGTGTGTGTGTGTGTGTGTGTGTTCACCACGGTCGCCTGCATGGTCACTTAGCCAGCCTACCTCATTACGAAAAGAGCTCAGAGCTCATAAATCTTCGGGTAAGACTGAGACCACACGCTACACACCGGGACAGCGGAGCCATAACCCCTCGAATAACATCCGGTACCTACTTGCTGCTGGGTGAACAGGGCCTACACATTAAGATGCCTCCCTGCATCCAGGACTCAAACCCGGATCCTCTTGGTTGTGTGCTAACTACTACTCTACTCGGTGTGTGTGTTTCACTGTTTGATCTGCTGCAGTCTCTGACGAGACAGCCAGACGTTACCCTACGGAACGAGCTCAGAGCTCATTATTTCCGATCTTCGGATAGGCCTGAGACCAGGCACACACCCACACCGGGACAACAAGGTCACAACTCCTCGATTTACATCCCGTACCTACTCACTGCTAGGTGAATAGAGGCTACACGTGAAAGGAGACACACCCAAATATCTCCACCCGGCCGGGGAATCGAACCCTGGTCCTCTGGCTTTTTATATTCTTTTTTTTTTTTACGCTATGGCCTATAGCGCCTGTAGTATACTTAAAGAGCATGTATAGGAAGAACTGTTCGCTTATACCCATTAGTGACGTAGGTAATTTTATTTATAGTGGTACCTATATCAGGGCCCATATCACAACACAAGCGCATCTTTGGTACAACCACCTAGAACCTGGGTATCATGGTAACTTTAGACCACTCGACAGCTTCAAATCGGTACGTGGTGGGATTCGAACCTACGCGTGGGCGTCTGCCCGATCCCACGCTCACCACTTTATTTGTGTGTGTGTGTGTGTGTGTGTGTGTGTGTGTGTGTGTGTGTGTGTGTGTGTTTGACAATGCAGACCCATGCAATAACACCGCTATGAATACGAATAGTTTAAGTTGCACTATAAACTGTGCTCTCGGACACTGTTCTCTCACCACGGTTGTTATTTAAGGTCACAGAGATGATTAGCTGCGATCTAAAGACGGTTTGTTTTTTTTTTCTGGTGATATGAAAATCTTGTTATCTATCACTACAATTGTAAAAGCATCCTTGAAAACAAGTGAAACTTCAAGTAGTGGAATTACAGTGCAGAAGTATTTCAGAATATGGTCCTTTGAGAAGACACGGTGCATGACACAAGAATTCTTATCCATGCTTGTTCACAAACAATTTTTTTCTTCTGAGTCAATTTACAGTTGAAGTTGCAATACATCAAATCAGAAGACACTGAGTGAATGACGCAACCATACGCATTAGAAAAATAACATTAACGTAAGTCTTTTCTCTCCGCCTTACAGGCCATCAGCCCTAGCCTGGTGAAGACTGAGTTTGTAGTGAACGCCGGTCTGAGTGAGGAAGCAGCTGGCCTCGTGTACCAGCAGCAACCAAGCTTGCAGGCAGACGACGTCACCGAAGCGCTAATTCATGTGTTGTCCGCACCGCCACATGTGCAGGTTAATACATGATTTTGTTGCCCCATTGTGATGGTGGTCTTCATATTCATTTGCTTTCTAATTTCAGATTTGAGGTGAAAAGTAATTTGCCAATATCTTTCAACAGGTCCATGACGTGTTGATGCGACACACCATGTTTAAGTAGATTGAACTGTGGCACGCTGGCTTACTGGTTTATTCATTCACAAGGAAAATCTTTATGAGTTAAGTTTCAAGATATAAATTTCAAGAGTGAGGCGTCAAAAGAAAGGTTTTGAAGAAGGAGTTACAGTTACAGGCAAGAAGTTCCATGAGAAAGGTTTCACAAGAAGGCTTCAAGACAGTCTCGTAATGTTGGATACTCTCTCTGACTACTATTCTGTCGCGGCACTGGCATCTTTAGTAGGACTTTGTTTTACCCACCGGCTACGTTCTTGTTGCCCTTGGCCAGACCTCCTCTTAAAACTAATAAACGTCTATATAAGTAAAAAATACCACAGACATGAACATCAATTATGATATTTACGACAACTTTTCCTGAAGTCGTTAACACATACAAGACTTTATTGTGCGTGGCCGAAACTCATGTACTTTCTCTAAGGCAGTTTCCAGACTGTGTATAAGTGTCAGCCCAATTAAAACACAACAAACCAGGTGGATTATTTTTTCAAAACATCCTATATCTTGTAAGTTGCCAAGACTGTGTAGTCAGGCTGAACAAAACCCACAAACACATTGCAAATATTCTTCCCTGAAAAAGCATTTGTTGATGAATTCCACCCTTGTCGTTGTTGGTGGTGTAGTTCTTTGGGCTGTTCCCGTCACGGGTCACCAAGGCTGTTCAGTATCCTCCAACGTGCCAGTTCCTCAAAGGGACACCATTAATGTACGTCCTCTTGCAATACTTCATAAACCTTCTGTTGAGGCTTCCTCTCCTTCTCCTGCATGCTGTGTAGATCCACCTTTATCATCCTCCTTGGGTAAACACTCCAGCCTCATTTATCAAATACAACAGAAAGCAGTGTCACCAAATTACCTGATGCGATGCAGACCACGTAAAAGTACATCAGTGATAACGAACTATACGTGTCCAGAAAGCCGCGGGTGCTCAGTAACAATAAATGTGTATATATATATACTAATGAATCCGCGGTTTTTCCGCAATAATTACGAGTCATATGAGTCATAGGGGAGCCATTATTTCAAACCAGCATGTCAACATGTGAAGGAACAGCACGCCCTGAGTAGCGACACAGCAGAGTAGACAGTGGAAGCATGGCAACATGACACTCGTAAGTGTTTTCACTCCAGAGGCAAAAGCAGAAGAGTGTTCAGTCTGCCTGTGTTGGTGGTGGTGAAGAGGCCCTACACGTCCCAAATAAACATACAGGTTTGTTGACAATCTGGCAGTATTAGAGAAAGCACTCCACATAAACCTTGCAACACAGCGGGATGTCATTGTCCCCGTCACTCTCTTAAGCTGGAGTACTATAGGAACAAACACTTCACATAGGTCTCTCTGTTAATCTGTTATATATTCATTGGTAATCTTCTACCTGTAAGTCTGAAGAGAAACCAAATATTATCTACTTAATACAGATATATTTAATCTTTTGAGACAAGTTCTTGGCCACTCCTTTCATTTTTTTTTTTTTTTTGTGTGTGTGTGTGTGTGTTTTGTGTGTGTCAGAGAAAACAAATTTAGATCGAAATCAAACACACTTCTGGCCGTGCATAATGCCACCCAAGGTACACTGTGCAGATAACGTAAGCGAGGCACCAAGCCCACACCAATAACGTGGGACCACTAACACGCTGCCGTCCTGAGCGATGGACCCTCAAGTAACCGGCACCCAGATCTCCTTCATTACCTCTTATCGTTATGCTCACTGGATTTAAGTAAATACATAATACAATGTGAGGTATATAGTGCGCACTGAACCATGTTGCTTATTGGCCGAAACTCACCAATGCATAAAGCTGGTGCAGGCTGAACAACGCTGACCTTGAGACCTGCAGCAGAGGTCTTCACCATCGGCCTGCACTAGCATCAGAATGAGTTGAGGAGTGACACAGCACAATGCACTATTACATGTTTTCCAGCATCTCTCCTAATTGCTGCAAGGATGGACCGCTAGGCAGGTCGCGTGGCCCTTGTGACGGGTGCCGCTTCGGGCATTGGTGCCAGCATGTCACGCAGGCTGGTGGCTGAAGGCATGCGGGTGGTAGGCGCCGACCGGAGCGTGGACAGAGTGCAGGTAATACCAGTGACCTGTCAGTGTCATCTTTCAGGCGAAATAATGCATGCATGAGATCCTGCCATGCATGGGCCACCGAAAACATGTATAACCCTATCACCGACAACACTCTCTCTCTCTCTCTCTCTCTCTCTCTCTCTCTCTCTCTCTCTCTCTCTCTCTCTCTCTCTCTCTCTCTCTCTCTCTCTCTCTCTCTCTCTCTCTCTCTCTCTGTGTCTGTCTGTGCACGCGCGAGGCATTGGCGTCAATGAAGGAACGCGGCGTTGACGACGGCCACATCATTCACATGAGCAGGTCAGCGTGTGGGATGTTTCGCGACGGGCCGGATGAAAGATGACCTTCCTTCATCAATCTATTTCCAAATCTGCATAATGAAACCCTTAAGCTCTACTGACAAGCAACAAGATGTGTTTCTCCATCTCGTCTCAAGCCCTCTGGTCAGGGCGTGAGACATCTGCCTCTCTGTTTGCTTCTGTATGCTACTGAATGATTACCTGCAATGATACACACTATGATGTGCCCAACATTCCTACCATTGATCCGTCCCTTAGGCGTGATAATTCCTGCTTCTTTAACCAATCACAAGCTACCTTTTGAGCTTTTGACCAATCTCACATCACCAGGTGATACTTTAGAATATATTCAACCAATCATGAACTACCTCTGGCCAATCAGAAATTAAGACAATGCCCAGGTTGGAGTTTACGTGGACGTTGGTAGTTTTCCATAGGTTAACCAATTTTCCATTTTTGTCTCCGCCTTTCCTCTCACTCCTTCTTTTGAATCTCTTTTGTTTTCCATCTATTGTATTGACCCGCTTCGCGTTTGTTGTTTTGGCTTCAGTGTTGTTTTCTTTCTTCTCGTTTGTCTGGCCCGTTGTTTTGCTCTCGTGCTCTCCACCTCCCTGATCACTGAGATTTGACTATTTCGAAGGGATCTGATAGACAGGTGTTAATGGCCCTTCCGTAGGGGATCAGCTTGTTATTCTCTGCTCCTCTCAAGTATTCTCCGTTCCTCCTTCTTCTCTCTTCATTCTTGTTTCTTTATTATGTACTGTGTTGTTGTGTTGAGGGGACACAACAGAAGTATACACCACACGGCATCGTGACGCCAAATGTCTGTTACACTGGCACCATTGCCTTTAGTCTTGTCAGGCCCAGAGAAGCGTTACCTGTCTCCCATTTGCAATGTTTCTCTTTTACTAACACCATGGCCAGTCATTGCGTTATATTTCTCCTGACAGCAATGGCGGTCATCACATCTCAGCCTCGCACGGAAAGGGATTCTACTGTGGCACGAAGCACATGGTGATCGCCCTCACCGAGGCGCTGCGGCAGGAGCTGAGGCAGACCAACTCCAACATCAGGATATCAGTAAGCTGTGTGTGTGTGTGTGTGTGTGTGTGTGTGTGTGTGTGTGTGTGTGTGTGTGTGTGTGTGTGTGTGTGTGTGTGTGTGTGTGTGTTCTAGGAGAACACAGCAAATATATATATAGTTCAAGTTGCACTATTTTCAAAGGCCACTGAGACGATGAGCCTTTTTCTTAAGAATGTTTCTCTTCATAATAACAAAGAAATCCTATCGTTCAATATAATCCTAACAACACGCTTGAAAACCAGTGTAACTTCAACTAGGGGCTTTGAAGAATGGTGGCGGTGTAGTACACAAGTTTCAGAATATTGACCCATCACAAGACGCAGAGTGAATGATATAGCTGAGAACTCTCAGTTATGCACCTTCATAGCAAGTACTGTTTCTCAGTAAGTTATTTCATAGTTCAGATTGTATTACGTCACATCAGAAGGCGGTGACGTAGTGGATAAGGTGGTGAGCGTGGGATCGGACAGACGTCCACGCGTAAGTTCGAATCCCACCACATAACACTTTGAAGCTATGCCATTTATCGAGTGGTTTAAAGTTACCTATATGTCACTAAAGATGCGCTTGGGTGGTAATACGGGCCCTAATATGGGTACCACTATAAATAGAATTGCCTGCGCCACTAATGGGTGGAAGCTGAACAGCTCTTCCTATATACTCTTCAAGTGTGCCTACAGGTGCTGTAGGCCATAACATAAAAAAAACTAGACACCGAGTGAATGACATAATGTGCTGAAACAATATCCCTTTTAAGTCCTCTTTCCATCCTACAGTCCATCAGTCCCACCCTGGTGAAGACTGAGTGTCTCTTGAACAGTGGTATAAGCGAGGAAGCAGTTAGGCTCCTCTACAATCAGTACCCAAGCTTGGAGGCAGACGACATCACTGAGACGCTCATCCATGTGCTGTCCGCGCCGCCACACGTGCAGGTGAATACATGTTTTGTTGTGCCCTCCCCCCCCCTCCATGACAGTGGTCCTCGCACCCTTACACGAACCCTGTGAAATACGCAGAGTTGTGCTTGCGTACTGGATAAGGTGGTGAGCGTGGGATCAGGCAGACGTCCACGCGTAGGTTCGAATCCCACTACATACCGCTTTGAAGCTATGCCATTTGTCGAGTGGTTTATAATTACCTATATGTCACCATGATACCCAGGTTCGAGCTGGCTACACCAAAGATGCGCCTGGGTGGTGATATGGCCCCTAATTTGGGTACCACTATAAATAAAATTGCCTGCGCCACTAATGAGTGAAAGCTTAACAGCGCTTCCCACATATACTCTTGAAGTGTGCCTACAGGCGCTATAGGCCATAACATGAAAAAAAAATAATAATCAAATAAAATCTTAACTATATTAATTCAATTTACACTTTTTTGTGTGTAATTTTTTTATGTTCTAATGACAGATTGACAAGATTTGTACATTATCAACAAGAGAAATAAGTTTTTAGACTTGAGATTTGAGGAGGAGAGTAATTCGCCGATATTCTTTAAACAGATTCATGATGTGTTGGTACGACACACCAGGTTCCATGTAAAATAAAGTGTTATTTCCTCGCCTTATGACTCACTGGTTCACAATGAAAACCTTCAAGAGGTAAGTTTCAAGAAACAAGTTTCAAGAGAGAGAGAGGTTTTGAAGAAGGGAGTTACAGTTACAAGCAAGGAGTTTCATGAGAAAGGTTTCACAAGAGTCTCGTAATGTTGGCTACTCTCTCGGACTACTGTTCTGTCGCGGCGCTGGCATCTTTAGTGGGACTTTATTTTTTTTATTTTTCCACCGGCTACGTAGTTGTTGCCCTTGGCCAGAAATTTTCTTATAAAACTAATTGACTATATAAGTAAAAAACAAAACAGACATAAATATTGATCATGATATTTACGACAGCTTTTCCTGAAGTTGTTAACACATACAAGACTTTATTGTGCGTGGCCGAAACTCATGTACTTTCTCTAAGGCAGTTTCCAGACTGTGTATAAGTGTCACCTCAATTAAAACACAACAAACCAGATGGATTATTATTTAAAACATCCTATATCTTGTAAGTTGCCAAGACTGTGTAGTCAAGCTGAACAAAATACACACACACTTATTGCAAATATTCTTCCCCGAAAAAGCATTTGTTGATGAATTCCACACCTGTCGTTATTGATGGTGTAGTTCTTTGGCTGTTCCCGTCACGGGTCACCAAGGCTGTTCAGTATCCTCCAACGCGCCAGTTCCTCAGAGCATTCTTTAGTGACACCATTAATGTACGTCTTCTTGCAATACTTCATAAACCTTCTATTGGGGCTTCCTCTCCTTCTCCTGCATCCTGCGTAGATCCACCTTTATCATCCTCCTTGGCAAAACACTCCAGCCTCGCCTATCAGATACAGCAGCAAGTGGTGGTGGCAGGTGACATTATGCAAACCACATAAAAAATAAAAACACCCATGATAAA
Source organism: Portunus trituberculatus (assembly GCF_017591435.1). Classification (NCBI taxonomy): domain Eukaryota; kingdom Metazoa; phylum Arthropoda; class Malacostraca; order Decapoda; family Portunidae; genus Portunus; species Portunus trituberculatus. The sequence goes on along the minus strand of NC_059293.1, from coordinate 21,545,407 downwards.
CAGCTAAACCTGTTTAAAAGCCACAGGTGCTCAGTCACGATAATGTCGGAGTACTAATCAATACGTAACTTTTTTCCGCCTTAATTACGAGTCATACAAGCCATAGAGGAGCCATGTCAAACCAGCAGGCCAACATGTGAGGGAACAGCACGCCCTGAGTAACGACACAGCAGAGTAGACAGTGGAAGCATGGCAACATGACACTGGTAAGCGTGGAAACTGGTTAAACTCGTTACCGATAAAGCATACCAGGCACCCCGTCTACTTTTAGTCCAGCCAGAGATATAAAAAAAAAAAAAAAAAGAGGCAGAGGCAGGAGAGTGTTCAGTCTGTGTGTGTTGGTGCTGGTGAGCAGATCCGACACGTCCCAGATACACATACAGGTTTGTTGGCAATCCGGCAATAGTGGACAAAGCACTCCACATAAACCTTGCAACACAGCGGCATGTCATTGTCCCCGTCACTATACTATATAGGAACAAACACACCACATAGGTCTCTCTGTTAATCTGTTATATATTCATTGGTGATATACTTCTTAAGAGAATACAAATGTGTTTTTCCTTGTATATCCTCTCTAAGGCGCGTATATCAGTTAGCTAGCCGCTACTTTCGATCTTTACGTCAATTAAAGTAAATTGAAATTGAAATTTAATGCATCTATTGCTGTGCACATTGTTATCCAGTATACACTGTGCAGAGCACGTAAGCGAGGCAGCATGTCCACCCCGATAATGTGGTTCAAGTATGTAGGTTGATAAAACAGACAAGTAGTAGGCTACGTGGGGTGAGTCTGCCGCCACTGTTAGGCTGTGCGTGTGTGTTCCCATGGGAACAGTCAGGCTGCACCCAGCTCTGATTCAGCATCCTTTAACTTTATGATCATAAGTTAAAGTAAATTCATAGTATATGTTGCGCACATAAACCCATGTTAACGACAAAAACTCTCCAATGCTTAAATCTTGTGCCGTTTAACAACCCTGAGCAGTCACTGGCCCTGACCTTTGATCTCCAGCAGAGGCCTCCAGCAGTGGCTTGCGCTAAACACCAGTGTGCGGTGAGCGGTGACCAGTGACACAGCACAGTGTGCACCATTACGTTTTCTTCTCAGTGCCGCAAGGATGGACCGCTGGGCAGGTCGCGTGGCCTTAGTGACGGGCGCCAGTGCAGGCATTGGTGCCAGCATTGTACGCAGGCTGGTGGCCGAGGGCATGCGAGTGGTGGGCGCCGCCCGGAGCGTGGACAGAGTCCAGGTAACAACTTTAGCAGCAAGACAAGGGACATTGTACAAAATCCTGCAGTCAGTGACTAATCAATGTTATCTTTAAGTCGAGATGATAACAAAGATGCTGACATTCATGAACTGTGTACTACGCAAGACTCGTATCTCTCTCTCTCTCTCTCTCTCTCTCTCTCTCTCTCTCTCTCTCTCTCTCTCTCTCTCTCTCTCTCTCTCTCTCTCTCTCTCTCTCTCTCTCTCTCTCTCTCTCTCTCTCTCTCTCTCTCTCTCTCTCTCTCTCTCTCTCTCTCTCTCTCTCTCTCTCTCTCTCTCTCTCTCTCTCTCTCTCTCTCTCTCTCTCTCTCTCTCTCATGTCAGCGCACTTTGTACACAGGCCATAGCGGACGAGCTGAAAGGTCAGCCTGGGTCACTGCTCCCCATCAAGTGTGATCTCACCAAGGACGACCAGGTGCTGGCCATGTTCGCGCGCATCAAGCAGGAGCTCGGTGGCGTCGACGTGTGCATCAACAACGCAGGAATGTCCATTAACAGTTCCCTGCAGGGTAAGCGATGCTTTTCCTTCAAGTGAGACGACAAACACAAGTGTTTATATATACGAGTATATATATATATATATATATATATATATATATATATATATATATATATATATATATATATATATATATATATATATATATATATAAAATATCTTCATCAAGTAACGCTGGTACCAAGGCCACCTGGTTACATTCAAACGGTCTTGCCAGTAAGCTAGTAATTCCACCTGCCACTCTTAATTCTGCACCTTCCACAACCCCGCCTCGCCTCACCCTCAAGTGACCGTCCTTGTCATGCCCACCCCATCATTCCCCATGAGTCCCTCAGCCCCACAGAGGCAGGGTTCCCTTTCCACTTTCTCCCCCACTATGAGTCCCTCGACCCATAGCGGCGTTCCCTCCTGCGACCCGCCTCCCCACCATGAGTCCCTCGGCGCCTCTGCGGTGGTCCCTGCCACGCCTGTTCCTCACGCTGGGTTTTCCTGTGTTGTGACAGAGGGCACCCCTGACCAGTGGCGGAAGATGCTGGACCTCAACGTGGTGGCGCTGTGTCTGTGCACGCGCGAGGCATTGGCGTCAATGAAGGAACGCGGCGTTGACGACGGCCACATCATTCACATCAACAGGTCAGCGTGTGTGTGTGTGTGTGTGTGTGTGTGTGTGTGTGTGTGTGTGTGTGTGTGTGTGTGTGTGTGTGCGGGTGCGCGCTGCTTCACAACAGGCAACATATCTTCACATAAGTGTGGTGGTAACCTTTCTACAGCATGTTTTATCGCGTGAGGCAAAAGGCATACAGGTACAAGTTGTCTCAAAGGAGCGAGTTTTCTTCCACATTTAACCTTCCCATAACATTAATTGTAGTCCCATATATGCAAATTCGCATCGCATGACGTCACAATATAAATATATACATTGACTCAATAAATATAATAATAAATATAATAATAATAATAATAATAATAATAATAATAATAATAATAATACAAACAACAATTTGTTACAAAAAGGCCTTCAGTCTTTCCTCTCTGCTCTGCCGCAGCGCCAACATCTTCCTTTACTCCCACAGCATGGGCGGGCATCGCATCGCTAACCTCCCTGGCATTCACTTCTATGCCGGCACTAAGCACATGGTGACTGCCCTCACCGAGGCGCTGCGGCAGGAGCTGAGGCAGACCAACACCAACATCAGGATATCAGTAAGCTTCGTGTGTGTGTGTGTGTGTGTGTGTGTGTGTGTGTGAGAGAGAGAGAGAGAGAGAGAGAGAGAGAGAGAGAGAGAGAGAGAGAGAGAGAGAGAGAGAGAGAGAGAGAGAGAGAGAAGCTCAAGAACACTGCCCGATGTATGTTCTTCTTTTGCACAAAAATATTAACTTGCGTGTTTTGATCTCAGCATGTTCCTTTCCATCTCAAGTCATCGTTCATCAGTCTCTCTCGTTCTGCTTCACTCATGTTACATCACTACACCTCCTTTCCCCAGCACATATAGACTTTCTTTTATATGAATTTAAACATAACTATACCTTGGTGAATGCAAGGCTATCATGGGTGCGTGATGTATACTGTATCACAGCAAAGAAACAGTGCAAGCCATACAGTCATCTATCCACAACCACGGGCATTCAAGACAATATTTCACCTCAGAGCCACAATCACGGACATTCAAGACTGCAATTCATTTAGGGAGGCGGTGGCATAGTGGATAAGGTGGTGACCGTGAGATCGGGCAGACATCCGAATCCCACCACATGTCACCATGATACCCAGGTTCTAAGTGGAAGTGTAATTGCCTTACACCAAAGATGCGCTTGGGTGGTAATATGGGTACCACTGTGAATAAAATTACTTGCGCCACTAATGGGTGGAAGCTGAACAGCGCTTCCCATACTCTTCAAGTTTGCCTACAGGGCCTATAGGCCATAACATATAAAAGAAAAAAAAAAAACATTTCATCTCAGACCCACAACCACGGACATTCAAGACAATATTTCATCTCAGAACATTCACCTATAGCGTTCTCCCTCAAACCCCGCAGGCCATCAGTCCTGGCATGGTGGAGACAGAGTTCGCTGAGAGAGCTGGCATGAGTAAAGCAGCAGCACACCAAATGTACACCCAGAATGCCTGTATGCAAGCGGATGACATCACCGAGTCAGTAATTCATGCACTGTCAGCCCCGCGACGCGTGCAGGTTAGTATTCATGTTTATGTTTTATGATCTCAAACTATAAAAAATAATTAAATAAATAAATAAAATCGGATTTTGATAAAGAGCAACAAAAGTCTATAAAAAAGAATAGATATATGAGATGTATTTCAATGTAATTCAAAACATCATAAAACGTCGTGATTTGGTGGTACAAGAAACCTCCATGCACGGGGAATGTCCAAAACTTGGCAAACACTACAGTAAGTTTTACGTCTGTATTCATAAACGCTCTGCTCTCTTACCACAATTTTTCAAGGCCACAGAGACAATTAGCCGCATTTTTAAGACAGTTTCTCCATCTAATAAACTAAAAAAAAAATCTTGTTAATCCATCACCAGAACCATAAAAAAAAAAATACTCTTAAAAAACACGAGTATCTTCAACTGGAGACTTTGGAAAGCAGTGATGGTGAGAGAACAAAGCGTTCAAAAAACGGGCACTAATCGTCTTGTTGCACGAAGATGTAGTGACGCATCCGTAAATGTCCCTCAACAGATCCACGACATCCTGATTCACCCCACCCAGTCACAAATATAAGCAGCAGCAAACAGTGGCAGACTCCAGCAGACCTCACTTAATGTCGGGCCGGCTGACTGACTAGATGGCTGACTAACAACTAACTAGCATATACACACTTAAGAAGGAGGTTTCAAGACATCTATCCCATTCTTTTAGCTAATTCTCTCGGATCTGCTCGGGAACTGGCATCTAAGTGGGCTTTTTCTTTTGCATTTTATTTTTCTGTCCTTAGCCAGATTTCCCCGCTTACATGAACACACACACACACACACACACACACACACACACACACACACACACACACACACACACACACACACACACACACACACACACACATACACATTTCATCCTTTTATTCAATAGTATATGAGCCTCAGAGAAAAAGCTTAAATGAATGTTTAAAGGAAATAAAAGTTTGGAGGTCATAAAGTGGTTGTTGTTTTTTTCTTTTAAGAAACATTGACCAGATATATTAATGCAGGGCGTGACTGTGTATGTTGATCAATATGAGCAGCCCGTCCTTTGAAGAATACCTCCCCGTCCACACTCTCTCTCTCTCTCTCTCTCTCTCTCTCTCTCTCTCTCTCTCTCTCTCTCTCTCTCTCTGTCTCTCATGCTTTCCGTCCATTGTTTTCTTTCGATTTCATAAGATTTTTTTTTTCCTTATGACTCTTGAACGAACTGTTATGAAGGGCACAGCGGAGGGCGGGGAGCGAGCCTTCTGCCTTGTCGTCCTTTTGTCTTCTGCCATTACCTACCCATTAGTCCAAAGAGCAAGTCACCTCGAGAACACTATCACCATTACCGCCTCACCATCACCATTACCACCTCATTATCACTATTACTTCCTCTTTTCGCCATTACAGTCTCACCACCACCATTATAGCCTCACCATCACCATACTCTCTATCACCATTACCACCTCACTATCACCCATAACGTTTCACCATCACTATTACTTCCTCTTTATCACCATTACAGCCTCACCATCATAATAACCACCTCACCATTATCACTATGCCTGCCTTAGTTTCTCTGTTCATGATACGCAATTTGTACAGTACATACAATGATTAACTGCCTTTTATTTATCTTTTTACGTATGGAATGAATAAATGGGTGAATAAATGGGTGAATAAATGCATGAAAAACGCACCTGGTCTGTAGTTTGTCTTGAGGAGCAAACCACGCACTATCATGCAGTAAGACGGTTTAAGAAATGCAGACAGAGCGGTGTGTTATGCGAGTTATACGTGACGGGCTGGCGATCAAGGAAGGACTGGGAGGTGGCAGCGTGTAGCAGTGAGAGGCAATTCACAAAGGTTGGTATTCTCAAACACTTCTGCGCTTCACCTCCATTTACACGAGTTTTTAAGGTGATTTTTAATATTCTAGAGACAGAGTGACAAGATTTCTAGATTATTAACTGGAGAAATACTCTTGAAAATCCCGCTAATCATCCCTGTGGCCTTGGATAATAGTCATGGTGAGAGAACAAAGCGTTTATGAATACGGGCCAAAGACTCACCAGAAAAGCTCAGTGGTAAAGCTATCTTTACATTTGCGACTTTTCGTGTGTCGGCAGAAATCAGCACAAGTAGGCAGAGGTAGGCAGGTTGTCTGTGGGAGGTCTGTAGGATCGTCACAAAGAACCTTTGGAAGTCGCCGTTCGGCACAAGTTTTCAAAAAATTTGGAAAACTTGGTGCGAGTTGCGAGCGACTGGCGATGTCGTCACACAATGTCGTAACAAGTCTGCAGGACATCGTAAAAATCGGCAGACATCGTCAGAAAGTCGGCACAGTCGTAACACTTACGAAATGTGACGACGTTGTGACGACCAGGTGACGATGTGACGACCTCTGTGGCGACGTGATGTGACGACGTGTGACGAGGTGTGGCGATTTGTGGCGACTTTGTCAAAAAATTTTGCGACCTTGTGTGGCGACGTGACGAGGTGTGTGACGACGTCTCCGACCTCATGACGACCATGTGGCGAGCATGTGACGATGAGGTGACGACCCCGCCGACGTCGCAGTAATTGTTGTGGCAGCATCGCATTAACACGTCTTTACCTGACCCAGGGCTGCCGTGTATATAAGGCGCTGGGGACAACACTGGGCATTCATTCTTCCACTGACCACCAGCCTGAAAACACCTCTCCAAAGAAGAACCACCAGCCAGCCACCAGCATGCCACGCTCCACTCAGCCACGCAAGAAGACTGCCAGACAACAGCAACAAGTCATTGAAGTCACCCCTGACATCATCAGTGTCCCTACTACTGAGGAGTCTACATCAGGGCCCGACAGCCAGCAACAAGAAGAACCCAATGTACTTGTGCAACCCGGACAAGCAAGCACTAGTGCAGGTCCTCCACCCCCTCCACAACCCAAGAAGCAGTACCGTGTGTCCCACAAGGACATCGAGGACTACAAGTTCACCGAGGAACAAGTTCAAACCCTGGTGGATTTTATCAAGAAATACCCCTGCCTCTACGACAAGAGTCACAGAGAGTATTCGAACCACAGCACAAAGTTGGACTTGTGGCAGCAGTGTGCAAGCTTGTTCCCCAACCTACAGTGCCGCAAGTACTTTGAGCAGAAGAGGACGGCCTTCGGCAAAATAGAGGCCATGGAGATGAAGAGCAGTGCTGAGGCAAGAGCACGGACTGCACGGGAGGAGGACATCATGGATACTTGGGATTTCTTCAAGGGTCACAAAGCCCATGCAGCAACGACATCATCCCAGCGATTCTCCTCAGGCCACGAGTCATCCTCCTTCGGGTTTGTCAGCTGCTTCCATCCAGTGCTGGAAGGTTCTGAAGAAGAGGCGCATGGGAGATGTCACTTCCACCTCACCAAAGGCCGCCACCGAAACAGTAGAGGACCCAGAACCTGAGGGCACCAAAGTCATCAGTAACCTGATTGAGCGGGCGGCAGCATTGACCCAGGCTTGTATGCGTCTATCAAGGCTTGGCAGACGAGAGGTACAAACGGAGATGGCACTCGTGGAAGTGCGGAAACTGAAGCCAAGGCTGGTGTACGAGTTGCCGGTTGCCAGGAACCTCAGTGTCACAGCTAATTTGAGTCCAACTGGGAGAGGCTTTCGCAATTTTGTGTCCTGCTTGATGACCACTGGTGTGATCCTCTCAACCATCTCCTCGAAGAAGGCCGGTGTTATTCTTGTGAACGTCTTGAAGCCTTTTCGATCTTCCCTGTGGAGTTCACAAAGCAGATTGTCGTAGTCGCCATACAGTTCTCTTCTTAGAAGCCATTGCCGGGCCCACCGTGCTCTAGGTCTTCTTCTTCGTCTAGGAGGTGCTTGACGGGGGCGGCGCACGAGACGTTACAGCAGCAACAGGGCAGCAATTGCAAGGAGGAGGCCAACCAGGTACTTGTTGTTCTCGTCCATCTTCTTGTGAGGTCAGGAGGATTGTGATTTGCAAAGGGCAACGCCCCCATATATATATATATACTCCTGAAATTTGCAGAAGGAAGTCCCTCCCGAAATATTCCGAGGTCGTCACAAAAGTCGTCACCTCGGTCGCAAAAGTCGTAGTAGTCGTCACATGGTCGTCACAGCGTAAAAATGCGGCGACGTCGTCACACTTCCAAATAATCCCTAACCGACGTCGCTACATGAAGTCGTCAGACGTCGCCACAAAAGTCGTCACATCTCGGTATGAGGTCGCCATACAAGTTACGACGTCATCACATGATCGTCAAACATCGCACATATAACGGATATTTCGACACAAATCGCTACGATTTGTGCCGATTTGAGGTCGTCATCTCATCGCCACACGAAAAGTCGCAAATGTAAACCCCGCATAATCAACATGCAGCGCAGGGTCTCTTAGCCATCTCAGGCTCCCTCCTCCTAACCTTGCCGCCCCTTCCCTCTCAACGCATTTGCTCCCACCGCCCGCCACCACCACCACCACGAGTCTCATCCCCAATCCAAACTCATCAACACTCGCACCCAAGCAGCCCAACGCAGAATTATGGAAGAGCGGATCACACGCTTCCTCTGGCGGGAACATTAAACTCTCTCTCTAGGAAGCAGTGGACATCCCCCTTCCCCCCACCCACGGTGGCTGGTGACGTCACGGGCACAAGGCAGCAGGGTGAGTCTGCTAGTAGGGCTTTCTCACTCACCGCCGCCATGCCACACACTTCCACACTCACATTTTCAGGACCGAGGTGGCTGCTTCTGAGTGCTTCACCCGAGGAGAGCCTGAGCGCGGCAGTGAGGTGGATGGCCATGAGGAAAGCCTCCATCAGCGCAAGATAATGGAAGTATGCATAAAAATTCATGAAAATGCAGTGGCGCGGCACGGCAACCCCGCATGCCCTTCAGGACCTGCTGGCTGGCTGGCTGGCTGGACTCACCTGCGGTCGAGAGCCACACTGCATCGCTCTGCTGCCAGAAGGCGTGCTGTCGAGGCCTACCCGTCAGGCTGCCATCCTCGTGTTGCCTTCCCTGCATCCTGTCCTACCGTCAGGCCGTCCAACAAGCCTGCAAGCAAACACAGTGTCACAGATAACCTACAGACGTCCCGCCCCGCCACAGCTCCCAGTCAAGGTAAAGTAGAACAGCTACGATGTTACAGGTGCCCCTGAGTGGACGTGCTGGAGGACTGGTCGTCGTGAGCCCCGCCTCTCACGGCAACCCCCGTCCCGTCAAGACATCAACACCTGGCTACGGGTGCTCCTTTTTCCACAAAGATGAATGGAATTCTAATGTGAAGTACGTAAGCTTCCGCATAAATTATTTGTATGTCCCCCTCCCCTCCCGCTGGCCACCACTCACCTCGCCACGGAAGGCCACGCATGGCGGCGCCCCTGGGAGTGTCCAGCGCGCGCCCGGGAACTCAAACTGGAATAGATAAGAGAAAAGGGAGCTCAATGACATGGCTGTACTTCAAGACTCTGAGTAAAGCTGACAACAGATCTTGTCCTACACACAGGACTGGTCACCAGCTGATAGGGAACAAGGAAAATAAAGAAGTAGCAGCAAGTAAGATGCCCTTGAGATGACACAGCCGAGTATCGCACTGCACCACTTTGGCTGAAGCGAGACGCTACCCGCGTCAATAACATGCTGCGAAGAACTGCACGTGGAAGTGATTCGTGACCAGTGACACGTGATACACTGCTTGACAGTACGGCAGTCGCCTACAGCCTGAAGGCTACCCGCCTGCCCGTCTGTCCGCCCCGCGCAGTACGGCCCCGGCCAAACACTTTCACTAATGAAACACATCTGACCTTGAGTGAGAGCGAGCGAGTGTTTGAAAAAGCTGAAGGCAGAGCAAGCCACTTTAAGTAAATCAATGACAGACCGACTTCTTAACCAGATTGATATAAACATGTCTGATATATATATATATATATATATATATATATATATATATATATATATATATATATATATATATATATATATATATATATATATATATATATATATATATATATATATATATATATATATATATATATATATATGTTACAGTTAATACGTATAATCAGTTAATATGTATATTCCCTGAAAAAAACAGTTAATACATATATTACCTGTTTCACTCAGGGAATATACATACCTAAAAATTTCAGTTATTATACATATTACCTGAAATGTGGAGGCATTTTTTATACATATTCCCTAAACTGAAAATTGAAGGGGTGAAGTGAAAGCTGTTGTCACTTGTATGTTCACTCACTCTCCAATAGGCCTATGAACAATATGACTATTGACTACTGCCCTTTAATTCATTTACTGTTTCAAAATATTCATCACGTATAATTAGCACTCTTTTGTTTTTGCTATGCCACTTTTTTAGTTCTTCCACAAAATGTTGCTCTCTTCTGGCTTCAGAATCCATTTTACAATCAGAGACTTAGAAGGTTTCACTACCCAGATCACAAGTCAAACTGAAACAAAGAGAAATAAATAAAGAAGGTCTCTCACTTGATGATGAGTCAAGCCCATCTAGAACGGAAGGTTTGGGTATATTGGCTATATTAGTGATGACATCAGAGTGGGTCAGGCCCTCAGCCTTATGTAGGTAGACAAGAGCTGGCGACACACACACACACACACACACACACACACACACACCGACCTTATTATTAGTCTTTGTCCTTCCAGATTATCACGGAGATACTTGTAAAACGTTTGTAGAAAAGGGAGGACATCGGTAGTGATAACATAATTATAAGTAACAAATATATTCCTTACCTTCGGCAGGCCAAAGTCTACACACGTTCACATCAACAACGTAGGTAACACTGAGGCCCAGTTGCCGACTTGCCGTGTGTTCCGTTCAGTCATAGGTTCATAGTCTCGAACCATTTATTTCGAGTTTCCTTCTTTCTCGCTACTTAACCAACTGCCTTCCCGATCGCGAAGCACATAACCAGCTCTCTGTGCCTAGCTCACAACTAAGAAAGATACGTGATGCTTTTACTCATACTGCGAACAACCATATACCAACCACTTCCTGCACCAAAACTGGTCCACTGCCACACTCACAAAGGGCAGTAGTCAATAGTCATATTGTTCATAGGCCTATTGGAGAGTGAGTGAACATACAAGTGACAACAGCTTTCACTTCACCCCTTCAATTTTCAGTTTAGGAAATATGTATAAAAAATGCCTCCACATTTCAGGTAATATGTATAATAACTGAAATTTTTAGGTATTATGTATATTCCCTGAGTGAAACAGGTAATATATGTATTAACTGTTTTTTTCAGGGAATATACATATTAACTGATTATACGTATTAACTGTAACATATATATATATATATATATATATATATATATATATATATATATATATATATATATATATATATATATATATATATATACAAGTAGATTAACGAATAAACAGGAAATCCAGACAAGACAGTGTAATTATTAAGGAAGAAATAGTCTTCATTGAGCGTCTTAACGGAAATTTTCCTCTACAGATGCGGTGGGAAGCCTCCACGTGGGTGATGGTGGTGGTGATGGCCTGCCTGGGCGCCTGGACTTGCCACGCCTGCAACGAGGTGGTGTGCGCTAGCATGGTGAGCAAGTGCATGCTGACCCAGGCATGCAAGTGTGATCTCACCAGGTCCCCAGACAACAACTGCACCTGCTGCCGCGACTGTGCCAAGTGCCTGGGCTACCTGTACACCGAGTGCTGCTCTTGCCTCGGTGAGTCTGTCTTTCCCTCGATCTTCATCCCTCAACTGGTTTTCTCCAGCCTTTTTCAATCGGCTCTTGATGTTCTCTTCCTATTACGTGACCAAACCATCTCATTTTTGTAGTTTTCGTAATGCATTCCATCCCGTCACGGCTCTCCTTCTCACTTCTTCATTTTGTTGACGTTCTCAGAGTGACACAAGCACGATCCACCAGAACCACGCCAGCCATGCAGCCAGCCAGCCATTAACAACGTTACCCTTTGCAGGAATGTGCGAGGCGAGAGCGCAGGTGCTAGATAGGACAGACTCTCAGGTGGGCGACCTTCCTGAGCCCTTCCCTCACATGTTCAAGGCTCTGACCGGGGAAAAAGACATGCTCCTCCGCTGGACCTCCATAACTTTCCCTATCGACGTGGACCTTACTGACATCGACGCCACTACCATGAACAAGAACAGATATAAGTTGGGTGAGTGGGAGGTGGGGTTTTGCTTGTTCCGTGCGACAGACACACACTGCTTGGATGCAGACCTTCAAGGAACCATATTCTCAAACACTTCTGCGCCGGACCTACATTACATTCGAAAGGCTCTAATTGAAGTTATACGGGTTTTTAAGGGTGCTTTATAGTTCGAGAGAGAGAGAGAGAGAGAGAGAGAGAGAGAGAGAGTGTGTGTGTGTGTGTGTGTGTGTGTGTGTGTGTGTGTGTGCCTACGTGTAACAGCAATAATCTTTCATACCTTCATTACATTTCCAAAGGATTCACTTGAAGTTATACAGGTTTCTAAGGGTGTCTTATGGTTAAAGAGAGAGAGAGAGAGAGAGAGAGAGAGAGAGAGAGAGAGGGTAAGTGAAGTAACAACAATAAATCTTTCGCACGAGGAAGGCGCGGTTCTGGTGGACAACTCCCAGGACACCACACAGATCGACCAAGTGACCATGAACTGCACCGTGATGTACATGTCGCAATGCATGTCCGGCAATAAGTGCAAGGAGACATGCAGATCTACTGGAGCTACTGCCTATCGCTGGTTCTTCGATGGCTGCTGCGAGTGTGTGGGAAGCAGCTGCGTTAATTATGGCATCAACGAGAGCAGGTAAGAACTCTGGCACTCCTTTCATCCCACCATAATCATTGTCTTTGTCAAGTATTGTGCTAACGAAAGCAGGTGAGAATTGTAGCACTTTTTCACCGTATCATAATCATCTCTCGTCAAGTACTGTGCCAATGAGAGCAGGTGAGAATTCTGGCACTTTCATCCCATCATAATCGTCATCTCTCCTCAAGTATACAGTGCCACCGAGAGCAGATGAGAACTCTGGCACTTGTTTCATCCCATCATAATCATCATCATCTCTCATTAAATACTGTGCCAATGAGAGCAGGTGAGAACTCTGGCACTTCTTTTATCCCATCATAATCATCATCTCTCGCCAAGTACAGTGCCAATTAGAGCAGGTGACAATTGTGCCACTTTCATGCCATCATAATCATCGTCATCTCTCGTCAAGTGAGGAATGTAACACTGATGATGTCTATATGTCCGTCATCATTAAACATTTTTATCTCTTGTCTTCCTTTCATGTTTTCCCAGCTGGGGGGTTGTGTTTTTATAGTAAACAAAATCTTCCATGCGGCAATTCCTTATCTCATCATGTGCTACATTTCGTCGTATTTTGACTGGTTGTTCATTGATTGGGTCGGCAAGTGTTCAAGGCATCAGTAATGTTGAAGTGAGTGTGATATAATCGCACGTAGGAGTCCTTGGGGTCAAGATCTTAGTTAAGGGGTTAATTCGGTCAGGTTTTATTCTAATTCTAGGATCGGCAAATTTTTAAATACTTATAATATTAAGCTGACAATGTTTCAGAGATAAAGATCCTGGTTTGGAGGTTAATTACTTTAGTTTGTTCAAGGTAAAGTTTTCAAGGATTCTATTTCAGTGAGATGCTTATAAACCCAAAATTTAAATAATATATTGGGCGTTTACATCAATGTGGTCCTGAGGGGAGCACAGTACGTGTCACAATAGGAATCCCTGTAACGCGGTCATTTTGCAGAGACAGCTTTCACATTACTGTTAAACGACTTGAGTAGCTTCTTTCAAGAGGGAGGTATCAAGACAATTGTCCCTTTCTTTCGGCTGACCCTTTGACCTGCAAGCAGGCCGGGAATTAAATGTTGTTGTTGTTGTTTTTTTCTTATTATTTTTTATTTGTCATGGCCAGTTTCCCCCCTTACATAAATGGAAAACACACACACACACACACACACACACACATCGACCTCTATCCAAACCAAGTAGTCTCGCCCGCCACCAGGTATCTGTGGCAGCTTCAGTAAGCGTCGTCTGCTTTAACCCAAGTATGAGAGGCCATTGTCTCATCACAACACTATAACCTGTATCCCTCCTCAAGGCCCATCCATCTGTCATCCAGATCATATTCTGGATCACTCAGATCAGGGTAAATCCAGATCGAGAAGTAATTAGAACACGATCAGTGATCTGAAATGGATCACAATAAAAGAAGACACCTTTTTATGATCGTGAAGTCACTGCTCACTGGCGGCGTTATGGGCTACTTTCAACACGGATATTCTACTGATCTCTTAGTAACTAGGCTTACACAACTATTCACTAGTGGGATGATGGTCATTCTCTCAAATGTTACTAATATTTCTTCCTGGTTACGGTGGTTACCCTTGACACTCTCCTGACATGCCGCCACGCACCCGTCTTGCTCTTCCTAGCACACCATGGCACGCGGCCCACGCAAGCAGCACTGCTGCACCCAAAGCTTCTTTACTTGCAACCTTCTTTTGACCTCTTTAGCTTCTTATCGCTTGTAGGTCGTGTGTAGTGTTTACAACACCCAAAAGATAACAGGCTCATCCTCGGCCGGTTGTCGATCAGAGTGGCTGAGAGCTGCCTCAGCCGCAGAACCTCGTCCTCGAGTAGTGTGTCTCCCTATAACAAATCGTACTTTCAGATAGTGTAGTTCACTTACATCATGCGTGTGTTGGATTGCAGTTAATAACTTTTTGCTATATAATTCCTCCATTTGAAGAGAATATTTAACATTACTGTAATTTACTTTGCAGAATCGTGGTCAATAAAATAAATAAATAAATGAAGTGTGTATAGGCTACACACACACACACATACACACACACACACTAATGCTTTAATTAAACACAAATAATCTATTATCCCTCGTTAATAATAATATGAATGCGAGTGATGCAATAAAGACACCAGCATCCGATATAGCCTAGTGCCTCAGAGTGCTGGTGGGACAGCTGTAGGTGTCATGCATGGTTAAAGCTCGAACGGTCTAACCTCAAATCCATCTTATTGCCTCCAAAAGACTATATAGGCAGCCATTATTTGTTATTTACTCACACAGCTCACACTGGTTGTCTTGCTGAAAAGGATGAATATGGCTACTCCAGGGCATCGAAATACCTTTAAACAATACTTAATCTGAAAACTATACTTAACCAGTAGTCATAACTTCCCTCCACTGTATTTACTTGTTTCTCACCTCAGGTGCATCCAGTGTTCCACAATAATAGAGGACGTCGATGCCAATGACCTGCTCACTGACCAGTACCTTGCTGGCAACGGTGAACCCTTCGACGATCCCGCTGCCCAGGGAGTGGTGGACTCTGAAGACGTGTAAGAACCAAGAAGTCACGATACATGAGTCTCAGCCATTATGGCAGTCATCCAAATACTCAAGTCACCACAGCAGTTACCCAAAAGTCAGACTTTGAAACATGAGAGTAGCTTCCTGCAGTTACCACATAAATGCTATCAAACTCACTTAAATTTACCCATTCGCTGCCACCCAGACATACATTGCAGGAGATGAAAAATAGTGGTGCATTTGAACAGCCCCCTAAAATATCCTACCATTTCCTAAGCATACTGCCAGGATTGAACCCTGCCTCTCACCACACCATCATTGAATCCCTTTCGCTGAGGCAAGCACTGAACCACACTGATCCCAAGAGGCTGGGTGACAAAAGCATTTTCCAACACATTACGAAGCTGCAGTGAGACAAATGATACTAGCGCCCCTTCACTAGAGGCAAGCATTGTATTGTACATATCAAAGTGCCACCAGGCCCCACCACTAAAACATAATAAATAGAATATAGTAAGATTAGCTATTCAAACAAAACCACACTACCTTACTGTATATCTTTCTTTGCTTAGCCCAGTATTAAAGCAATAGATGCTTCAAGCATTAATTCAAGACATACTTCTATATAAATTACTTTTAAGACTTAAAAGGAGGACTTATGTATTGTAAATAGATTCAAATGAGTACCTTCAAAAAATAAAACACCTGATGCCTGTTTAGTCAGCTTTCAAGTAGTATTAGGTAAACCTAAAAAAAAAAATGTTCATGGCACCCTGTGGTCAGTGCTCAGAAGTGGTAATCTCAAGGACCAGAGTTAATTCTGTCAAGAAAAACCTGAGTAACTGAAGAATACCCACATATCCCATCAGCCACATCCTGACAGTTACTGCATCAGCAGGGTCTGGGATGTGGCATGAGACTATGTAGAGGTCTGCCTGCACCACCTCAGGCAGGGACCAACCAACCAATTCTCCACATACAGAGACTGACCACACTGCCATTGGTTACCATAGAATGCTCTTCTGTTATGTGCCAAAAACACAAAATGTCATGTCAAAAGATGTAATACATGTAAATATGAGAGAGAGAGAGAGAGAGAGAGAGAGAGAGAGAGAGAGAGAGAGAGAGAGAGAGAGAGAGAGAGAGAGAGAGAGAGAGAGAGAGAGTCAAACTGTTCATACAAGTTAATGTTAACCATGATCCTTTGCTCACAATACTGTACCATTACATACTATGTTCACTGGTCTGCTGAAAACAAGTAAAAGATACCCAAGTAGAAAAGGTCCCTTTATTTATTATGGAGAACCTCTACACAATTTTCCACTTTTATTACAATTACTTTTAAACTCCGGCATAGATTTTTGGGACAATAAACTTTCTATATACAACGTGGCTACCTCCATAATAATTAAAAAATATGGAAATGTAAAGGGAGAAGGGTGTTCAGAGCTGATCCTCTGAAATATTGACATTGGCTTAAATATATACATCAGGAAATAAAGACATTCCCCTGTATCAAGCACTTCCAGACACTGCATGGGATAAATAGAGTCCATTCTCTCACTTTGAGGGAACACGTGGATCTCCTGCCATCAATTAACAGACAACCTCTCCATAAATAAGCTTAAGCCTGGAAGGTGGCCATGAAGTCTATCACAATCTTCTTCAATTTGGCATCAGTGTCCGGGGTGATGTGTCCCTCCTTGGCGATGTTGCTGAGGATGTCCTGGTGGCTGGTCTTGATCATGGCCATGAACTCTTGCTCAAACTTGGTGATCTTGGAGGGGTCCAGCTTGTCCAGGTGGCCACGCACACCACAGTAAATGACTGCCACTTGCTCCTCGATGGCCATTGGCACTATAAGAAAATGTCATCACCTTCAGTGTCGTCTGGCATCAAACTGAAATTCCTTATTGGCACTAATGGACAAAGAAAGAATCCAACAAAAAAAAATGGATATTACTCACCATACTGTCCCTGCTTAAGCAGCTCAGTGAGGCGCACACCACGGTTCAGCAGCTGCTGGGTGGAGGCATCAAGATCAGAGCCGAACTGGGCGAAGGCAGCCACCTCACGGTACTGGGCCAACTCCAGCTTCATGGAGCCGGCAACCTGAAAGTATAAAGCAGAGTTATGGTTTACCTTTTTAGCAAAAAATTAAGCTTTTCTTCTCAAATTATCAGGGGCTCCTTCAACCGGTGAACACAACAACGAAGACCACTCCAATACCTGCTTCATGGCCTTGGTCTGGGCAGCTGAGCCTACGCGAGACACAGACAGACCCACGTTGATGGCAGGACGAATACCCTTGTAGAACAGCTCAGTCTCCAAGAAGATCTGTCCGTCAGTGATGGAAATCACGTTGGTGGGGATGTAGGCAGACACGTCACCAGCCTGAGTCTCAATGACAGGCAGGGCAGTGAGGGAGCCGCCACCGTTGGTGTCATTCATCTTGGCAGCACGCTCAAGCAGACGGGAGTGGAGGTAGAACACATCACCGGGGTAAGCCTCACGGCCTGGGGGACGACGCAGCAGCAGAGACATCTGACGGTAGGCCACAGCCTGCTTGGACAGATCGTCGTAGATGATGAGGGCATGCTTGCCATTGTCACGGAAGTACTCTCCCATGGCACAGCCAGCATAGGGAGCCAGGTACTGCAGGGGAGCAGCGTCGGAAGCAGTGGCAGACACCACAATGGTGTACTTCATGGCATCTGGAAACCAGCATCCATCATTAGTAAACACAATATATTACAATACATGCACACAAAACACAGATGCACACATTGTGTGAAAAATCTTGTAGAATGACAAGTGTCATGGGAACACGAAGATTCTTCTTTTTGCTCTAGCACCACTGCGAACACCAACATTCATGAGGAAATGCGATGGCTCGTTGGTGCATCTGTTCTTGATGGGCAGGCAGTGTTCACAAATCATGCTTCATTTTTCTTCAGCTTTACTTCCAACATGCAGGACAAGGGTACTTGTAGCAGGGAAAGCCTCACAATACTTTAAGGGTTACGAGATTCCATCACAATGTCGTCAAGAAATATAATCACATTATGATGTGTGTTTCCAACAATTACATGCACATGCCAACAGGCAACTGCAGCATATGTCAAACAAATACTATATCAAAGAATGACTCAAACTAGTTTCATAAAAACAGCACTGAAAACTCACCAGCATCAGTCAGCCTCTTGACGATCTGGGCAACAGTTGACCTCTTCTGTCCAATAGCAACGTAGATACAGTACAGCTTCTTCTTCTCCTCGGCGCCATCATTGAAACGCTTCTGGTTGATGATTGTGTCAATGGCAATGGCAGTCTTGCCAGTCTGACGATCTCCAATGATCAGTTCACGCTGTCCACGGCCAATGGGCACAAGTGAGTCCACAGCCTTGATGCCGGTCTGCATGGGCTCCCTCACAGAGATGCGGGGGATGATGCCGGGGGCCTTCACTCCCACACGAGCCCTGCCGGCACATGCCACATTATTTGCCTTGCCAAAAACAATGTAATATTGATACTCTTCCAACCAAGACCTGAGCATACCATGTTAATACAATCAATTCCAAAAGTGTAATAGAGCTACCCTTCCTACCAAAACTACCACATGACAATCTTAGCAATACTAGGCATGGCAATACGATCATAATGCCAAAAATATAATATAGAAAAACCGTTCTGGCTGTCCTTCCTGAGATGCCACTTAAAGAACATCTTAATCACAGATATAAACAAATAAAGATGATTAAATAATAAATAAAGAAAATGAGACACCATCAATTGCACACAAAGTTTCAAGACTTGAAGAAATGCATCCATGAGAGGACAGCAGCCTCATTGCTCACCTCTGGCCACCAGTGATGGGTCCCTTGCGTCAATAGCGTTGCCGAGAGCATCCACCACACGGCCCAGGATGGCCTCACCGACGGGCACGTCCACGATGGCTCCGGTACGCTTCACAATGTCGCCCTCTCGGATCAGCTTGTCGTTACCGAACACCACAACACCAACATTGTCGGGTTCCAAGTTCAGAGCCATACCTGCGAGAAACGGTTGTATTACCTAGCGACAGTCTCCGTGCCAAAGTGGCAGTGAATATTATGGCTACTAGGGTGTTGGGTTCCAATATTAGAGCCATACCTGAGAGAACCAATTTGTATTATGGCCCATATTCTGAAACACCTGTCCACATCTCAACTTCTTTCAATAAGCTCTAGATAAACAGGATTTCTCTATGATCAACTAAAGTCTTGCTCCTTCAGTACTGGGCCACATTTTCAATTTGAGTTAGGGTATGATCAGAATTTTGTTTATATCAGGAAGGGTCTATATAGGTCAGATCATTGGCCAGTCTTCACTATTTTAATACCCACACAAGTTTCCAAAGCTGTATAAAATCACCAACCAGTAAGCAGAATGAATATGGAAATGCATCATGGTACTGAAGGGGTCAAGAAGCCACCAAATCATCAGTAGTCTAAAGAAACGGCCACGATGAGTGCAAAGGGATCCTGAACACATGGGTGTGTATCTCGAGTCCCATTACCCAGACTCACCTTTAAGGCCTGAGGAGAACTCCACCATCTCCTCAGCCTGGATGTTCTTGAGGCCATAGACACGGGCAATACCATCACCAATGCTCAGTACACGACCAGTCTCCTCCAAGTTGGCCTTGGGGGCAGCGCCTGTCGGATATTCAGTTACACGTCAATCTCTCACTATCCACTTATTAACATGTATTTTGCCTGCTTATGATACACTATCAATCTGCTATAGAGTGCTACGTTAAAGTGAGAGCTATTTGAATTGGTACATCAGCATCAGTTGGCTCTCCTACACTTCATTTTCCTTACTAGTTGACCAAGTGAGGTAACCAAATGATATAACCAGTTCTTCCTCTTCCTCTGCTAATCATCTTCCTAACAGCCTTACATAAACTTTAAAAAACTCAAGCAAAGAATAGACTTGCTATATATCTACCCTACTGTGGAGTCTAATTTCTGCTTTTGATTCAGTAACAAATTCAAATACCTTAGTAAGATTGTGATATGCAAGTATTTTCAACAACACTCTGGAATGCAATGAGTTCAGATGGGTTTTTTTTAACTTATATTCACAAGATACGAAAATGAAAATGCATTAATAGTCGTGACAGCCACAATAATTCCGGCCACATCCTGATGCTCTTCAAAACAAAATCAAAGGTGAAATATTAACAAGAAAATGTAACGACCGCAAAAAAGACAACCTGCAGGAGGACTCACCCAGGATGCGCTCCTCCAGGATGGTGGAGACCTCAGCCGATGCCACGACATTGCTGGTGGAGAGCTTGCGGGAGACGATGGAAGCAGCCGGCAGGAGCTTGGCAACCTGGGGACGACACACACTCTATACTTCTCCTCTCAAACTCTTCCCATCTTGCACTTCAAAAATACTGTTAATTTATACTTTCCTTTTCAAACTCTTATCTTGTAGTTTGAAAATACTCCTAATTTATACTTTTCATCTCATCTTGCACTTGAAAAATACTCCTAGTCTTTATATCTCTTTACAAACTCTTCTAATCTTGCCCTTGAAAAATACTTTGTCATTACTTCTCACAAAACTCTCTTCAGTACTAAGACACATTTCTACAGTATATTCATTCTGCTTACAATTTTGTTGTTTTATACAGCTTCAGAAACTTATGTGGGGGATTAAAATAGTAAAGACTCTGGTCATTAATCTTCTGCCCTCCATAGACCCTTCCTAATGTCAAAAAAATGGTCTAATCGTGCACAAATCTAAAAGTAAAAATGTGTCCCAGTATTGAAAGGGTTAAAATTACTCTTAGTCTTAACATCTCTTCTTAAACTCTTCCAATCTTGCACTTGAAAAATACTGTTAACCTAATACAGAATAATTAATCAAATAAAACCAGGTAAATATATAAATTGGTCAGTGAATCGTCACCTTACCACTGTACCAATACATATACAACATTGCTACCGCCACCACCACCACTACCAGCATCACCACTCCTCCCCCAGGCATATCATACAACACACAGGACAGACAATGTTAATCTAACAAGCATTTTTCACCGGAGCGTTACATTTTGGGCATTATTAATCATTTAGTTCGTTAAATTTCGCAGCCGATTCATGCACTGCAATTTTCCTTCATATACGGAGAATAAAATGTTTGTGACTTGATTCTGGTAAGATAAGGTTATTTGTACAATCCCCACCACCACCACCACCAAATATCCCCATGACAACTCAACACTGCCATGACCAATACAACGAAACACACATAGCACCATTCCACTCCCTCTCTCTCTCTCTCTCACCAACACTTCACCAGCCAGCCAACCGGTCACAAAGAAATATTACAAGACAACTTAATACTTTTACCAGTCTATGTAACACCCAAACACCGCACTAGTCCTCCCTCTTACACACACACACACACACACACACACCACAAGACCACCACATACACACATTCACAACTCAACCGGTCACTTAGCAAAGGTTCAAGTCAATATTCCAATCATTTCAACATTTCAGCACACCACTCCTCCCTGCCACCCTGCCAATCAACCCTGCACATACACCAAGGCACGTCTAGTATATTCACACAGGGAGAGATTCATAGACAGGCCGGCAGGGGAACAGCTGACCGGGGAACATAGGCAGGTCAGCTCACTTCAGCCGGCTCACAAGAGTATAGCTAAGAAAAACTCAATATTCCTGATTCCTCGCTTAATATAATTCCCTACATAGATAGGGCAGGACGTGAGACATCAGTGGTTTGTGGCATTACCTGGGAGGTTGTCCTGGGCAGCTGGCGCGCCAAGGAGGAGGCGAGTCGTGCAGAGAGCAGAGCCATCTCGTCTGTGTCTAAGATGGAGGAGTCAACTGCACCCTGCCGGTCACACGTCCCTTCCCCTCAAAGCTCTTTTTCGCTTTTTCTCCCTATTCCGAGTGTAATTCTAGTATTTCCTACCCTAAACTAACTCTTACTTTTATTTTATGCGGTTTTAGTAATAATTAGGTATGTTTTAATACTGTTTTCATGTATAAATCGCCTAATTCGTTTTGTGGCGAGATGCGGAGCTCGGATGTCGTCTGCTGGGTGGAAGTTGGAAATGAACCAATTATTTAATCCCCTCACAGCTACGCCGGCTGATCAGTCTGGGGCGTTACTGGGGTGTCAATCATCAAGAAAGAAGATGTTCTGTATTTGTGAATGGAAATCTTACATGGCTGTTTAGATCAATATTTGTGTAATAAATCTCTCTCTCTCTCTCTCTCTCTCTCTCTCTCTCTCACTTTTTTTTTTTTTGGCATTCCTCTATGGTAGACTTCAACAACACATTCAACAGGTCAGATCTACCGTAAAAATGTAACAGGAGAGCCCACAATAGGCAGAAAACTGTATGAAAGTATCGATAAGGTGATGTCAAGAGGAATATTGACGTGGATGGCTTAGAACAGAGGGAGAGGAAATAAGTATTGAAACTTGAAAGACCGGTTGACACTTTTCTCTCATAATAATACTTGAATGGCCTGAGATAGACACATTACTGGCAGACAAGATAGCAAAACATCATGAGAAAGGGTTTGATATATAGTAGAATAATTAAAAGTCCCCTATTGACGGTAAACGCACACACATATATACAAACAGCTCGTCTTTACATAAATAAGATCATAATAATATAATTCGCTGATAAAATTGAAGCTACGAAAAGGAGAGCAATGAAAGTGTATTCACATATTACATAGCAACTATAACAGGAAATGGCTATATACCCAAGGTCCCTATGAGACTACTAAAAAAAAAGAGCAAAGAGAAGTGATTCAAGTGACCAGTTTGAAAAGGTACGTTGCACATCATTGCAGAGAAACAACGGTAATAACTATAGTCTTAAGGATGGAGGACTAAGACGATAGGAGCCATTCGAGAGAGAGAGAGAGAGAGAGAGAGCAGGCAGGCAGGCAGGCTAGTGGATTGAAGAGTGAAGAGAAACAGCTCTCTCTCTCTCTCTCCATGATCATAAGCCGCTGTCTTGTCCGGCGGCTGTGTATAACTAGCAGTGTGTATTGTGTGTTCATTGTACTGTGTTCGCATTAGTGTTACTACCTATTAACGTGGGTATCTTTAATGCTTGTTATAGTGTGTGTGTGTGTGTCAGTCAGTCAGTCGGTCAGTCACGTTTCTGCATGTCAGTGTGTGTTTTATTCTTTGCTACGTACTGTGTGTGTGTGTGTGTGTGTGTTATTCTACTACCTACTACCTACTCTTTCATAGGAGATAGGGAGCTTATGTTTGTGGGAGGAGGAAAGATATAGGGTGTTGCTGGGTTGAGTATGAGAGAAAGGGATGTGCTGGGTTGAGAGAGAGAGAGAATTAAACCAGCTAAATTGACCTCACAGCCAATCTACATCACATTCACAAATCTACTGGCTGTTGAATCAGTCATAGAATCTACCACCACATTCACACATTTTTCACATGCTGAGCACTGTCACCCCTTGACTTTACAAATGACCCTGTGTGTTGCAGAGAGGGAGATGCCACGCAACACTGAGATCAAGGCAAGAGTACATGATGTGGCCAAGCTGCACAAAATCGCTGCTGAGTTGTCCCAGAGCAGCGGGGAAGTACTGCACCAGGAGGATACCTTCTTCAACGCACAGCAAGGCAGACTCAAGCTCAGGGTTATCAAGGTCCTAACAAATCACTCACATTGGAGTTTATATGTTACTTAATGCCTTTGTACTAGTGCCAGTTGAAGGTGTAGCCTTTCTCACACAGCAGGGCAGACTCAAGCTCAGGCTTATCAATGACCTCAACCATCACTCACCTCACATTGGAGTTTACTATGTTGCTTTAAAATCTTGGCTGCCTTTGTACAGTGCTAGTGCCAGTTTAAGGTGTGGTCCATCTCACACAGCAGGGAAGACTCAAGCTCAGGGTTATCAAGATCCTCGCCTGTCACTCGCTCCACATTTGAGGTTATGTTACTTATTTGCAACTTTAGAATCTTGGCTGCCTTTATACTAGTGCCAGTTTAGGGGTGTAATCTATCTCACACAGCAGGGCAGGGTTATCATGGTTCTCACCCATCAATTACTCACATTGGAGCATATTATGTTACTTATTTGCAACTTAAGAATCTTGGCTGCATTGGAAACTGGTCTTTTCGTACTGGATGTTTTGTACCAGGTACAAATCGACTCATATGTCTGGTACCAAACACACAGACAGGTTGGAATTCTTCCCCATCTAAGAGGTTAGGTTAGGTTGGAAATTACCAGAAGGAATTTACAAAACAACCAGGAACTGACTCAAAACAGTAGGGTACAAAGCAACTAGTACTCACTGCATTGATACCAGTGCCAGTTTAATGTTTCATCTATTTATATACTTGGTTAATAATCCTACACAGGACCACAGTTATTCACTCTCTTAGCTGCATCAGCCCCTTGGGGAAAGATGGTCATGAAATCAGAAACTTATTCACTTCCTTATATGCACTCACTAAGAGTCCTGTTTCTTGCAAGAGCTTTCATAGCAGCAATTTAATGTTCATCAGTGCTTGTTATTCATAAAATACAGTTGGTCGCCAAGGTAATTTCTGACTTGCATTTATCTTTCAGGACAAAAAAGAAGAGTTGATATATTACGAGCGACCAGATCAGGAAGGTCCCAAGTGCAGTGACTATGTTAAGGTAAATGTTGTGACACACCGTAAGAATCCTCATAAACTATTGTGACAACTTCACCTGTGCTTACTGTCCTCACACAGCATTAGTGTCAGGATACTGTGAGTTGTGAAGGAAGTCTCACATGTATGTTACTATTGCTCCCTTCTAGGTGGATAGGAAGGCTGGAGAGCTGAGTGGTGACATAAAGCTATTATTGAGTCGTTCCCTTGGAATTAAAGGATCTGTCAAGAAGACTAGGACACTCTACATGGTTGGCCAGACAAGAATTCATGTGGATAAGGTGGAAAATCTTGGGGACTTTATGGAACTTGAGGTACGTAGATTTATTCATGTAACTATTTTGTGTCTATTTACTAGTAATCAGCAGCAACCACACACGAAATGGCCCAGACAGTTCACTGATTTGGTTTGTGAGAACAGTGAGGCTATTAATCCTGCCTTCTTTGTGAGCGTAAGGCCAGCTAACCCAGGCATGTATACCTCTGCTACAGACCATAGCTAGTTCATACCAGACAAGGATTCAGACATATTACTAATCAAACTGTCTATTCACAACAGGTAATGCTGAATGACGACCAGTCTTTGGAAGAAGGAGAGACAATTGCCAAAGACCTGCAGGAGAAGCTGGGTGTCAAGGAGGAGGACCTTCTCACTGGAGCTTACATGGACATGATTTTGAAGAAATAAAAGTTTTTCATTACACTGCATTTGATTGGATCTGGTGGCATTGTGTACTCTAGAATCTTGCTTGATGAATCATGAGGTACTATATGTAATCTCTTTATGTTGATCATCACACACAGGAGTGACCAGACAACACCACACTCTTGCATATACATCATTCACACATTGCTGAGGAAAATGTGGCATACTAGATGTAAGAATTAGTGGTGTGAATAATAGTGTCTTCTGTTTATTATTTCTTTCTTCCTTACTAAGGTATGTTAGCTCTGGTGTAATCCTATGACACCTGTAGCACCAAGACACACACAGCTCTGTCATGGAGTCTTGTGGCCTATCATACACCACAAGACTACCAAGACAATGATTTACTGAGTGGTAGAGATTAAACTCATTACACTCAGATTGTCTTGTCACATGGGGAGGCCAGTGAAGGCACCAATGTGGAGTAAAAACTGTGATGTGTTACCTAGACTACTTATAGAATCTGTAGACAGCAGAGTTAGACTACCAGTGAAAAATGGATGTGTACGAGGTGTAAATACAGGTTGTAAATTATGTCATCTTTGGGGTACAGAAATATCATCACTTGCTTCTTTGTCAGGCATCCATTTCTTACAATGCCTTTACTCTACACTTCCCTTCCACCCTTCTTGGCACCCTCCTCTTCAGGGATAAACCAAGGAAAAGCTCAAAACTCCCCATACCTGCTGTCACCTCTAAAGCAACACTAGTTTCACTTGGAAAAGGAGGCTCATTCTATCAACAGGACAAACTAACCAGATCCATCCCACTATTACACCTTGTCATGTGGCCTGATGGATGAATGACCAATACTGCCAGTCACTGCAACATTCCATGGAACAACAGAAACTAGAGCATCCCAGGAAGCAGAGAACCATCCCAGCTTGACCACTGATGGCCAGAACCTACTCCAGTACATATAAAGGTTTAGGGGACTTCAAAATTAATATAGTACATTACCAGGCTGAGCTGCATGCCTCCTATTGGAAGCATTCTTTGCCACAACTGGGTTTTATCTCCACTTCTCCCTCTAAATAAGCCTTATATTCCAATCATTCCTTAAAGGTGAATGTAAAACAAGTCATCCTTCCTCTTAGTGTATTTCATTTAGATCATTCTGGCCAACAGACTGTTGATCTGGTCCTCCCTGTTGCCAAAGTCACCACCCTCCACAAAGTGAGTGGTCTTCTTCCTCCATCCACCAGTTGGGTTGTTGAGCTGCAAGAAATAAAACAATATTCACATTACTATCTACATCAAGATAACTTATACTGGTAACCGTCATCATAAGGTAACTTCTAAACTACAAAGTCACTCTCTCTCAACAACACTCGCTTCATTACTCAGCCATACACAGATGAATGCATGAATGAATGGAACACAACACACCTTGAAGGGCCACAGGTAGTTGGTGGCGGCCTGGAAGTTGTCGCCCACAGTGTAGATTTCATGGACAAGATCCTCAACACAGATGATGCCCTTGGACTCTGCAACAAGGAAATGGTCATGGTACTGTTGTTTGTAATAGATCTAAGTGTATATTACTAAATCTCATGCTGGGATTCCTCACTCGCCTGCCTTCACGGCAAAGCATTCCTCACAACCACCACATACTCACTCAGTTTCTTTTCAATCATTTCATTGTTGGTGAGTGGGATGCGGCGGTGCTCAATCTTGCCAAAGCCTCGTTTGTACACCAGCTGCTTCACAGTCTTCAGATTAGGATAGCCCCAGGCAATGAATGGCTCAGCAATACGCAGCATGTTGATTGTGGCCTGAAATGTGACGGCGCGGTGTCATAGTAGTCAGGGGCAAGAGAGTGACGTGTACACAACATGTGGTGCTTACTCTGAGTGTGCTACATTTCTACATTACACTGTCCTTCAATACATTGCAAAACTGACCCTTCAAACACCAGACAAGCACTCCATTACAGCTGTACACACACGACACACACCTTGTTCAGCTTGACAAAGACGCCATTGTTGATCTGCAGCAGGCGGAACAGCTGCAGCACCTTGCGCACCTTGGGGTGGATCTGGTTCACACTGCAAGAGAGACAACACATGAGCTATTCCCTCCCACACTTAACAAAGGTCAGGTCAACACAGATGGAAGTGCTCAATGATAACCAGCCACTCCCTCTCCACAGTGAACAGTGAAGCCCTCACCCCCTGATCCTGATGACGAAGGCCAGCTTAGCCTCAGCTGGCACGATCACGGAGCCCTCCTTCTTGGCCTCCCTGATGAGGTCAACCTCCTGTTTCTCCACCTTGCGGTACTCCTTGATGTACTTCTCGGCACGGCGGAAGATGGTCATGCGCTTGGTCCTCAGAGCCTTCTTGGCCTGTGGGAGGAAGGCTGTCACTGGGGCCACCCAAGTACTCTTGTCACTTTCACTTGTCCAAACATGAAATTATCAGCTTTGGCTGAATTCGCCCGGTAGCAATACAGTAAACTTACAGCGTCTCACACACCAGCACTCAGTGCCGACGCCATGAACTTACTGTGTTAGCTTGCTGGGAAGCACAGACCAAACAACACAGGTACACAGGCAGATACAGAACACAGTTCAGCAAACTATTACCACTCCAACAGAAGGCTTTATGTACACAATGAAAAGGACAAGTTACCTGAATGATGGCAGCAATCTTGTGTTTCTTGGTGGCAACCCTCCTCTTCCTGCGCTTCAGGAGGATCTCGGGCACGGCCGGCAGCTTCTTGGAGGCCCCAGCCTTAGCAGGGGCTGGCTTCTTAGCTTCAGCAGGCTTGGCTGGTTTGGCTGCCTTAGCTGCCTTGGCCTTCTCAGCCTTAGCAGCAGCCTTGGCAACTCTGGCCTTGGCGATTTCAGCCCTGGTGGGTTTGGGTGGGCGCCTCGTCCTCTTGGTCTTCTTTGCCTCTGCTGACTTGGCCGGGGCAACAGTCTTGGGCTTGGCAACCTTACGCAGAGCAGGGTCCGCTGGCTTCTTCTTCCTCACCCGCAGCCTCTTGGCCGGGGCTGGAGCCGCTGTCTTCCCCCTGCAACACACAGCCTCGTGAGAGAGAGAGAGAGAGAGAGAGAGAGAGAGAGAGAGAGAGAGAGAGAGAGAGAGAGAGATTTAGCTGGATTACCTCACATGGAGAGCTCACCCTGAAGAGCACACAGTATAATAGAGTGGCTGAGGCAGTGCCAGCCACACCACGCCACTGAGGTGCCACAGTGCTGCCACCTGGCTACCTAACGTGTTTCTGAGCACCACACGGAGACAAAACAGTGAGACCCACCACTCGTATATGTTAAAAGGATCCCGACAGTGAACCTTTGCACGCGGGATACCAGCAGCTTCACTGTGGCACTAAACATACGAAATGATTATATGGCAAAATTCTTAGCACTGTTATTACTTCTTTTCTAAACAAATACCATAAGAAAAGGAATCATCGACACTAACAGAACCTGTCCTACCAAAACCTACCCTTCAGGGAGGCAAAATATAAACAATACACGAAATACAATACCACTATTCCTTGCACAATGCCACAAAATAAGGAATCCAACACACTGCCCTACCCTCACCTAACCTTACACAAATCAACCTTATATCTTTACATCACATAAAAAGTCTCCAGTGTGCCTCATCTCACCACATCAATCACCACGCGGGACACTATCACCACACAGCAAAGGTTTCCCAATAACAAAGTCACAGGCATGCACAACCTGGCCGAACCTTTGGATGTAAACATTGCACTTCTTTCATTAATATCGCCTCTAATTCATGTCACTCATCTCTAAACAACTGCTAATAATATAGTCTAATAGTTCCTGGTTAAGTACATCACACTGGTTAATGTCTGGCGGGTCCGATGGGTGAAGTATATGGAGATTAAAATAAAGTTTCTCGGATACTCACGTCTCAACCATGTCGCTACCACTGGAAAAGGCCGAAAGAGAGGAGGATGGGAAGACAACTGAAGACTAACATGCGCTTATTATGTTTTTATTATTCATTCCTAATCTATTCCAATTTATTCTTGCCTATTTATGGTCATCTTATTTTTCTTATATATTTTTTAAGTGGTTGCTTCCGAATATAGTAATATTAGTAATTGTTAAAATAGTAATAATCATCATCAGCAATTTTTTCCATCCAATGTCTATAATTTCGTTTATACAAAGTCACATACACCCACACGACACCCATTAGGTTATATGCGCCTATTCAGATGAGTCACATAATCACATACACAATCCTAGCGCCCATAACATCACAGCACACCAACATAATAGTGATAATACCCACATCACATACACATGATAGCTACATATATATTCATTCACGTATCATCACATACACTCCTCGAGCACATCCACATCATCACATACACCCAACTAGCATCCCATAATGTCAAATACTCCCTTCCAACGCTAATAATACCACATACACACTTTCAATCCTTCCCTCTGTATGACACGTGCCTACTTATTATAATGTCAAATACTCCCTTCCAGCACCAATAACACCACATACACACTTCCAATCCCTCCCTCTGTATAACACGTGCCTATTTATTGTAATGTCAATACTCCCTTCCAGCATCAATAACACCACATACACACTTCCAATTACTCCTCTATGACACGTGCTTACTTATTTCCACTATCATCTCCATGCAGAAAGTTGTCTATAAAACCTCCCTATCCACTCAACATCAAGCAGATAACCAAATTTATTCCATTCATCTGTCAGCACATGAATTATTTTTAGCCTCTTAACCAATTCAATACTGGGACACATTTTTACCTTTAGATTTGTGTACGATTAGGCCATTTTATTGACATTAGGAATGGTCTATGGAGGTCGATTTTCTATCTTAATCGCCGTATGAGTTTCTGAAGAAGTATAATATCGCTAAATAGTAAGCAGAATGAATATGGAAACACGTCATGGTATTCAAGGGTTAATTCTCTTTAAATTCCAGCTTAATCTTTTTATTAGTGAAGTACCTTCAAGGAGGCACCTCACAGCTCACTCAGTATACTTCCTCTCATCAGGGTACTTGAATCAACTTCTACTGTTGTTGTTTTCATACTGACAACACATAGAATCTCTTTTTTATTGATTTTTTTTTTTTTTTTTATGTAAGAGGGAAAATCTGGCCAAGGGCAACAAAAAGTCTCACTTTGATGTCAGTCCCCAAGCAGCTCAATGAGATTTAGCCAAAAGAATGGAATAAATGTCTTGAAACCACCCTCTTAAATGAGTTCAGATCATACATAGCATATTCCTCACTTTTCTTTTGACACACACACACACACACACACACACATAACAGAAACTAAGCTCAACATGGAATAACACAGCAATTCAAGACCTGTATGTTTATTACGACAGTTCACAGGACCAATCCCACCGAAGTTCTGTTGTGGCCGGCAAGGGAGGTAACAGCACAAATAAATAAATTCCAAATATAACTACTACGATACTTTCAGGAAACAAATTTAACCATTTTACTCCTTTTTCTTGAAGGTTGCTGTGCTTCCTCCTCCTCCTCGTCATCGCTGTCTGAGTGGTGAGCAGTGTGGAAGGTGTAGAGGGGAGGAGGCCGGGCGACAAAGGGGTCCATGGTCCACTTGGGGAACATACGCTTATACAGGTTCAGCAAAATTGTATCCTGTGACTTGAGCTGCCCATTAAAGAAGCACTTCATGTGTCCGTGGGTTCCTGGAGTGGGAAGGTACAGTTTGTTTAGGTTAGGTTTGTGTTTAGACTCCTATACCATCCTCTAAGTATCCATGCCAACTACATTTCTATTTAGCAACCTGAACCTCAATGGGCCTTTTTTTTTTTTTTTGTTTTATTTAATTTCTTTACTTTATTTTATTTGTTTATCTTCATTTTTATTTTCATTTATTTATCTTTTTTTTTTTCCCTTGGCTTGTGTTCCCTCTTACACTAGGGAAAAAAATGTACAACTGTGGTCACCCTACATCACATTTATTCATATATCATGTACGATGAGACTAGAGCTGTGGTTACCTTACATCACATTAACTCTTATACTGTGTAAGATGAAACTAAAAGAGAAGACGGAATAAATATCTAAATAATATTAGTTAACCAAGAATGGAAAATAGTAGTGAGTTTCCAGTAGCTGTAGAATACCAAATCCATTCAACATTTTGCTCACTATACATTGAAAGCACTTCAGACTATTTACACTACACAGATCGGCATTAAGAAAAGGCTCACTTAACACCCACAGCCCTCCCTCCCTACAAATCAGCATTAAAGAAAGCTCTACTGACACCCACAGGCCCTCCAATCTACTTCAGAACACTTATACTATGTAAATCAGCATTAAAAAAGGTCCACTAACACCCAGAGTCACTTTCACCTACTTCAGAACACTTACACTACACAAATCACCATCAAAAAAGGTCCACTAACACTCACAACTCCCTCATTTCTTCACCACACCTGGCCCACTAACACTCAACTCCTAGTCCACTACCTGGTCCACTAACTCAGAACTCCTGGTCCACTAACACACTCCTTCATTGCAACCTGGTCCACTAACACCCATAACTCCCTCACTCCTTCACTGCCACTTGGGCTACACGCGCTGGCCAGTCCACCCACCTAGAGGCTCCTTGATGTGTCCCCGCCGGCCCCACTTAGTCCGCAGCTCCACCGGCTTGAACCACATCACATCCTCCCGGTTGAAGAACATGTAGCGCACCACAGCTGTCTTGCGGTTCACCTACAGGAGGAACAGAGTCAGTGGGAGCAGTGTTCCTTGAAGAGTGGCCACAAAAAAAAAAAAAACGTGTAATTTATGAAGTTCTCAGGTGTTTGTATGTGTTTCTGATGAGCAGCAGACTTACCTTGAATGGATGGCCACTCAGCACCACTCTCTTGGTTACTATTCTCTTTGGATCAACACTCAGCAAGGAGCCTGTAGCCACTAAATCCTGTAAAAGAACTGAATTAGCCTATAAAATGACACACACACACACACACACACACACACACACACACACACACACACACACACACACATACACACACAGTTTTAAAGAAAAATTGGATAAGTGTAGAAATGGAGACGGGACCACATGAGCATAAAGCCCAGGCCCTGTAAAACTACAACTAGGTAAATACACACATCATCTCTCTCTTTCTCTACGTCTCAATCTTTAAAGAACAAAGACAGTCTCTAATTGATGCCAAGAATCCAGGCAAGGTATATTTTTCCCCTCTCTCGGTTCCACTGCCTCACCTGCGCTCCATCCGCTCGCTCCCGGAACACGAGCACTGAGGCTGGAGAGAAGGTGATTGGTGCGAACATGGTGGCCACAACGGTGCTGCCTGGGTGGAAGTACCGAGCAAA
Source organism: Portunus trituberculatus (assembly GCF_017591435.1). Lineage (NCBI taxonomy): Eukaryota > Metazoa > Arthropoda > Malacostraca > Decapoda > Portunidae > Portunus > Portunus trituberculatus. The sequence continues at coordinate 21,512,242 of NC_059293.1, read as the reverse complement.
CTGTGTGTAGGGGAGAATGTGTGGTAAGTAAAGCAGGACCAGCAGATAATGAACCCCTCATGTCACACCTTCATGAGCTTAGGTTCTACTGAAAATTTGGAGTCATTAGGACTGTATATACCCCATAACACTTCAAAATAATAAAATAAAAAGACAAACACACAAAAACTATGATTTATCCTCAAGGAAAGACAAACTATTTCTCATCAACACATTTCAAGTTTCATGTGACTAAACAATAAGCTTTCATTAACCAAGTCTATCACTGAGCCACCTGCAAGAGCCGCCTCACCTTGTGCTTGTTGCCGGTGGTGTGTTCACTGAAGATCGGGCAGTTGGCAAACCTACGGAAGCCCAAGTGGAAGATGAGGCGCTCCTTGGACTTGATGGGGCGGAAGTGACCCTGTGGGTGGGACTTGACGACGAAGTTCACCACCGACATCTTCTGCTCGTGGGGGAGGAGGCCAAACATCACCAGAGGGGAGTGAGTGGCTATGTGCTCCTTGTACAGGTGATGTGGCACTTCCTTCACGTCAATCATCAAGTATCCTCCAGGCTGTGAGGCAAGACAGGCATTACCAGCCTCAGTCCATGCTTCCATACATTTAGTAGAAGTACATGGCATGATCACATCTCTCAAACATAAGAAAATAAAGGATCTGTATGAAGCTGTAAGGCCAATGAGAGGCAGTCTCTGTATGAAACAAGCTTATCTGTTTCCACCTATCAGAACTATCCATAAATTTGTCTAATCTTCTTTTAAAGCTCCTTAACAACCTGGTTACTGAGTCACTCCATTCTACCACTATATCCATGAACAAATTCCTTCTTATCCTTCTTAAACCTAAATTTTTCAAGTATAAACTCATTATTTCTTGTATATCCTGATTACAGATCCAGAGAATAATACTTATGTCATCCTCTTTAAAACGCTATCACCACCACATCACTTAAAAACCTATGACTCTCAGAAAAGTATATCTTATCCCTTGAGTACCATGATGCATTTCCATATTCATTCTGCTCACTATTTGGTTATTTTATGCAGTTTCAGAAATTTATGTGGGGAGTAAAATAGTAAAGACTGTGACTATTAATCTTCTGACCTCCATAGATCCTTCCTAATGTAAAAAAAAAAATGTTATCTAATCATACACAAATCCTAAGACAAATTATGTCCCAATAGTGAAAGGGGTTAAAAGCTTCATAATGTGTCAGAGAGTAAAACAAGTCATTCTTCACCTCAGCTCCATAAGTCTCCTCCCTCAGCACTCTCTTTCTCGTACGCTGGAAGTCTTCAAACTGGAATATCCTAGAGTAGTCGAGGGGCAGGTTCTCATTGGGGTCCCAAACTGATGTGCGGAAACTCTGGAGGCCTCGGTACTTTTGAAACCTGATCCGAGCCGCCACATCCTGGGGAGTGTCCACCTCGTCAGGGAACATTGCATCTTCTCTCGCCTCTGTAATGATGAATGCAAGTTGTACAATGATTTAAGAATTGGGAACATAAAAAGAAAAAGATGAAGATGAAGGAGAAGAAAAGGAACAAGAACAAGAACATGAAGACAAAGAAGAAAAGTGCCATCTCATGCCTCTGTAACACTAAACAGTAGTTCTTTAGCAAGTCAAGAATTGGGAACATCACAGATTTTCATGGTTCTTTAACACTGAATTGTCGTTGTCTATGGAGATTCAAAACTGGTGTGCATGAAGATGATTTTAACTGATGTATCTTAATAAACACTAAATGATACTTTTTAGCCTTTCTTTTAAAACTAATACCTCACTGGACCTTTATATTTCTTTCCTATCTCTCTCAGTGCCCCTCTTACATGAAAAGCAGCATAAAAACACCTTTACACACTGCCATCATCACAGCATATCAACATCTTCCCATACTGCCATCACCACAACATATCAACACCTTCACACACTGCCAACAACTCACCTCTCATCTTCTGCAGGGCACCCATCTCCTCTCCATAGTCCACCTTCTCATCATAGTTGGCACCTTCGTTCTCTGTCACTGTCACTGTCTCGTACTCCTCGTCGCTCTCCTCATCCTCATCATTGCCGTCGTCCTGAGACATGCCGTCTTGAGATATGGCGTCCACCGGGGCATATTCCTCCATGTTACTATCGTCTCCATCATCCTCATCGTCACCAATGCTTCCCTCTTCTGTTGCCCAATACAAGCAATATCATTTTAGGCCATAATAATTGACTTAATAATACATTCTTCCATATTAGTCATCACCAGCATTCTTATTTTGATCACTAATGCTTTCTTTATGTTACAGCTTTAATAATTGTAAAAAATATAAGCAAGGGTACTTTCAATCCCTTCAGTACTGGAATGCATTTTTATCATGAATTGTTGGTGTCATTAGATGATTTTATTGAAATTAGGAAGGATCTATGGAGATCAGAAAATTAATGGCCAGTCTTTGCTTTTTAATCCCCCACATAAGTTTCTGAAGCAGTATGAAATCACCAAATAGTAAGCAGAATGAATAATAAAATATGTCCTGGTACTGAAGGAGTTTAAACCATATCAAATACAACAAATAACCCCTTCAATACTGCGGCACATCTTTACCTTGAGATTTGTGTACGATTAGACCATTTTATTGACATTAGGAAGGGTCTATGGAGGTCAGAAGATTAATGGCCAGAGCCTTCACTATATTAATCACCTATGTAAATTTCTGAAGCTGTAAAGAGTCACCAAATAGTAACTAATATTAATATGGAAATGTGTCATGGTACTGAAGGGATTAACGACTGGTATTGGTGGTAAGCATTCTGAAAGAGATTGGTGAAAATTTAATGCCTCTGTGTGCCTACCATTGTCACTGTCAACAATCCAGGCAGCTTGGTAGTCTGAGGTGCCCTTAGGAACCCGCTTGGTGCGTGTCTTGGGAGCCGTGAACTTCTCAGCCTCAGCAAGTTCCTCCTCCGTTGGCCAGGTCTGCTCCCCTTCCATTGGGTCAACCTACCGACAGTAATTCATTCATGTACATAACTTATCGCCCTTCTGACATGTCTAGCAACTGTTATTTTTTATTTATTTTCTTTATGCAAGAGGAGTAGCTAGCCAAGGGGAATAAAAAATACCAAAAGAATAATAAAAGGGCTCACTCGATTGCCAGGTTCCTTATAGATTAACCCTTTCAGTAACGGGATGCATTTTTACCTTAAACTTTGGGAGTTATTAGACAATTTCATTTACATTAGAAAGGGTCTATGGAGGTCAGAAGATTAAAAGAAACAATCTTCACTATTTTATTCCCCCATATAAGTTTCTGAAGCCGTATAAAATCACCAATTACTAAGCAGAATGAATATGGAAATGCATCATGGTACTGACTTCACAAACCCAGCATTAGCATCATAATTACCAAGCTACAAATCTGCTGAAGGAAACTGCTTGGCTCACCTCATTTGTTGATATAAGGGTTTCCTGGATGTTTGAATCGGCCTCACCCAGCAGTCTTATCTCTGCGCCAATCATGTTGTCTTCCTTGCCGCGCCGGTCCAGGGGATACGGGTCTGCCTGGTAAATACTGATGGCAGACATTTGGAATTCTCCCCAGCCTGGAATGTGCACCAGTCCATTGACGGAGATTGGCTTGCCCCTCAGGTAGCCGTGCACTCTCAATGTTCCAGTGGGTCCCTGCAATGCCACCACCGCCACCACCACTGTTACTTTTACGGGTGCTATGCTTTTTTTTTTTTCTTTTTATGTAGGAGAGGAGGACTGACCAAGGGCAACAAAAATATAAAGAAAAAGGCCCACTCAGTTGCCAGTCTCCTTAGAGAGCCAATAAAATTAGCCAAAGGATAGGGACAAATGTCTTGAAGCCTCCCTCTTGAGTGAAGTCAAGTCATAGGAAGTTGGAAATACAGACACAGGCAGGGAGTTCCAGAGAAGCTTATCACGATCATAATCATTACACTATTCTTTCTTTTGAAGCTAAATAACTTCAGTAAGGTTGTTAAAATCTTGCCATTCTATCATAGTACAAACTGAATAATGCAACAATGAAGACTTGCATTACCTTATTATAAAATCATGTGACATTATAATATATCACCAAAACCTGACATTCCACAAGATTTCAGAAACACACCTACTGTCCATAAGAATACAAGAGCAAATAAGCCTTAAAAATTTTACTATATCAATAAAATCTTCCTTTAAAAAATACACGTCCAGCCGACACACCAACAAAAGCAACAAAACCCTGAAATATTATACTACACGAAACAAATCTCAATTCAGAAACCCAGCAACAATTCAAACAAGCAAAAGGAGCAAATAAACTTTAAAAAAGTCTTACACAACCTCAATCAAATCTCCTTCACCTCACCTCGGGCAAGAATTCCAGTTTCTCAGCCATAATGTGAGGTCTGTTGTCCCTGAAGAAGATGGGTCTCTGTTTCTGTGCGCCAATGTGTCGTAGAATCAGGAGAGCGTCTTGAGGCTTCTCTACGGTATGCAGCTTGGCCGACCCTGGGAACCTTGTCTCTATCTCCTTGATCAAGTTCTGCTTCATCTGGTGCTTCTTCTGTTGTTTGGAGGGATATGGTTTGTAAGGCATTGATGGATATTCTCAGCCATGTCTATCTGTGCAGGTTGTATGTCATAAGTTTGATATGTGATGAAATAATATACATACTAGGATGGTGACCACATGAGAAGGGTAGCTAAGACAAAACATTCCCCCCACACACCCATCCAGATGCCAACACATACACACACCCACATCCAGATATCCACACACACACACACACACACACACACACACACACACACACACACACACACACACACACACACACACACCCACACCCACCCCCAGATACCAACACATACACACACACACACATCTACACAAGACAAAATCTGAATAAAAAATCACCACACAGGGTCAGTTTAAACAATCACTGTTACTGTTAGTCAGGTATTTTCTCAAGGTAAGGGAAAGGGCCACTAGCATCAGAAAAGTTATGCATCTATCACTACTCCAGAATAAAGATAAACAGCTACTTCAATACAGCAGTTTCTTTACAGTTAGCAATATGGTTAATGGTGGACTGGGTCATTAACACGTGTATTAATCAAAGGCCTGTATTCAGAAACGCTTTGCTCTCTCACTATGACTATTTTCCAAGGCCACAGAGATGATTAGCATGGTTTTCAAGAGTGTTTCTCCAGTTCATAACGCAGAAATCTTGTCACTCTGCCTCTAGAACCATAAAAACACCCTAAAAACTTGTGTAAATATAAATAAAGCCTTTTGAAATAGTGGAGGTGAAGTGCAGAAGTGTTTCAGAATACAAGCCAAAGTACAACAGGTCTCCATGTCAGCACAAGTCCACACCCTGCACACTCTTATGAAGCTAGCACACAAGATATACATGAGGCTTGAAGTGGGTTGGCTGAGGGTCGAGGGACAGCTTGCTGCCAAGATCCTGCTCCAATTCATCCGTTTCCATCTCCTGGCCTACAGCTCCCTCCTAACAAGACAATTAGGTGAGCATTCTTCATATTACGCTGTAGGAAAGCTTACAATTCTACAGATCAGCCCAGCAACCCCACATGGGGCGGCCAAGATAAAGCACACACACACACACACACACACACACACACACACCATTCACACTCTTAAGTCACATCAGTCCCTGGTAGAAAGGAAGTCTTGTCGGCCACTGTACTACACTCTGAGAGCTTGGGCATTACAATTCTGAATGAAGTTATTGTGGATGTAAAGATTACTACTATACACTGTCAATTTGGTCACTACATTAACTTTCTTATATCACAAGTACAGCCACAGATCACTGCCTCTGTTCAGCCATTGCTTCTGTAATGAAATACCCATCCACTATTATACAAACCATCACATTAACCTGCCTGTGTCAATCATTCCTGTGCATCTTTCCACATCATCCAAGGTGATTTCAAATACTGCACTCATTCCTTTAACTAATATGAAGAAAATTTAAGGTTTAGACAGATGAAGCATTTGAAGTAACAAAGCAAACAGTTCCAAGGTGACTTCAAATACTGCACTTACTCCTTTACTAATATGAAAAAAAATTCAAGGTTTCGATAGGCAGCTGGAGCATCTGACCTAACAAAGCAAACAGTACTAACTAAACACATGATTCACAAAGGCATAATCTTTAGGCAAACTGAGAAGAGCCACACCTTCTGAGCCAGCTCCTCCAGGTCTGTGACAACATGGACAGGAGTTGGAAGCCCCTGGGCCATGATGGAGGAGAGTAGGAGGTCAGCATCACCACCAAGTTCTTCTTCCCCAGGCCAGAGTAGCAGTAAGGTGTCGCTGGTCTGGAACACAAGAAGCAAGATCAGTAAGATGGTTTGTGAGTGAACTGGAGCCTATATGGCAAGCCAGCAGTCCCACACAGGGTAGCCTAGACAAAACAACACAGTCATACATGCATTATTCATACTCTTAATGTTGTGACCCAGTATACCATAGGAGCTTAAAGTTGGCCACATACTACACATAAACTCAGGAATGATGAGGCTTTCCTTGCACTTGTTCAGTCATCTTAATTCCTAACTTTTCTTTCATTCTTAGACATGATCCATTACTTCTTCACTCATTACCTTTCCTTGCACATATTCATCTTAATCCCTAACTGGTCTTTCATTATTTCACTCCTGGTTGTAGATGAGTCAATGTTCTTGCATTTATCAAGTCAGTGCCAGCATCCTCACCTTTACACTGTCCAAGATTGCATACAAGTCATTGGCCGGTGGGATGACAAATGAGAACCTCTGCTTGAACCGCTGAGAGCTGAGAGAAATGAAGGAAAGCCTGATTGTAATTCACCAAGAAAAATTTGAGAATGTATCATTAAAATAGATGAATATTTTCTTTTTCCTTACTTCACTGAGGCAATAAACATACAAGTTCTGGTTCCCTGACTGCCTTCACACTGACAATACTTTCCTGGTGTTAAATAACAAAGTTTTGTGGGTTGAGCAGTATGTAGATAGTAAATGTAGCTACATTGTGAGGGCAGTAAAGTAAGCTTTGTCTATTTCTTCTCTATACAGCTGATTCTGAATTCATGTATTGTGTCATTGCTCAAAAGATAACAAAAAGTGACAGGACAAACAGTTCACCAGATATGAATAAAGAAAAAAAATATATGATCAAAATTTGGAAAAAAAAGACAAAACAAGATATATCAAGAATAGAAGAATACAAACAAAAAGAACAAGAAATATAGACAAAAGTGGGAGTCAATACAAAGGCTCTCAATCCCATGCCCACTACTGGATTGGGCTGAATCTCCTAACACTCACCTGATGTGTGTGATGCCCTGGGGACTGGTGCTCACTGTGGCTCCCTCATCACACTCTCCAAGGGCAACAAGCACCGACCTGGGGTTGATGGAGGGACTGAGCGGCACCACACTCACCAGGAAGGGAGGCTTGAACTGAGTGCCAAGTGAACGCTTCCGAAAGGCTGCCTCCTCCTTCTTTGATGCTCGGATCTGTTTGGCCTGATTCTTCCGCTGCTCTCTGTTGAGTTCAAACTTGATCTTTTTACTCAAGTTCTTTGCAGCAACTCTACCTGAAGGAAGGAATGAGATGTGTGTCTTCAGAATGCATGTTGAAAGACAATCATGAGCTATTTGAAGTGTATATGGCTATCTGATATTGAGAAAGAAGAATGCTATGATAAAGATGCTTAATATTAAAAGAATTCATGCTTGCACTAAATGATTAACATAACCATTGACCAACAGCATAGTTAGCATTTTTGCCGCCCTGACCAAATTAGCCATTTTTTTTAATGAATGAAGATGCAGCTAGGTTTGTGTATCAAGAGTAGGTGCCTAGGCCTAATTATCAATAGCACACACAGGTCTGATAATGTAACACTGACAACTGAGAAGACCAATTGTGTCACCCCTAAAAAATACAACCAGGACGGACCGCCCCCTCCACCCCTCCCCAGGCTACACCACTGCCACTGACACTTTTATTCTCTCCTTCAAACAAATTTCCACTCAATAAAAAGAAAACAACTTACCTTTGTTACTTTTGGCAATGCTACTCTTGGATTTGTGGCCGAGGGTTCTGTGTTTTTTGTTCTGCTGCTTGAGAGCCGAGGGTCGATGTGCTTGGGACATCGCCATGGTGAACCTGCCAAGACAATTAGTCTGTTAGTAGGGGGAGAGAGTCTGAGGAAGCAGCGGGGATGTCACAACAAGAGGTTGCAGCAGAGGGCATCTGGAACCCTTAGCAATATGTAATCCTACGGGGAGACAGTTTGAGGATCCAGCAGGGGTTCATTACGAGAGATTGTGGCAGAGAGCACCAGGAAGTCCCGGTGTTACACGGCTGGCAGAAGTGACAGCAAGCAGGTCATTATGAGATCAAGGCACCGAGCATCTGGAGGGCCACAGTGACCCTCGTGGTGACTGATGACCCGCCACTGGCACACCCACAACACTACACATAACTGAGGCGCTGCTTAATACTTCAGTGTATGACATTACTCATAATTACTTTAACTACTTACCTAGTTGTACAAGAGGTGAATCCAAGGGCGTAGAAACACTTATCTAGCCATCATCGTCTGTCACCACCCTCGGCACTGATAGCAGGCCAGCTGGACAACACGTAAGGGCCGTCTGGCTGTCTCGCTCCTCGGAGTGTCACTGCTTACCTTATAATTATCTATGTTTTTAACCTAGAATAAGATAGTTTATATACAACTTAAGATAATATGACTTTTTAGTTGTGTTGGTAGAGATGTGTCGTTTGTTAGAGAGAGAAATATGCATAAATACATAATTGGAGATTAGATGAAAGTAACCTAAACAATAGCACGTGGGGAAAATAAATGCCTGTCCCTGTGCGTAACTAACAAGAACACATATTTCACCAATGATTAATCACAAAACATGCTATAGTACCATATACAACATATGCGGGTAAAGATATTTTACTTAGTACATCTAAGATAGACCATTTTAAAACGCTGGCAAACTTGTAAACTTGAGCTACACAATCAGGGAGCCAGATGTGCTCTTTTCCACTCAGCCTTCCTCCTCATATGATCCTTAACGGTAAGGTATACCCCACCTTTCATATGGAAACTTTTACTGCCGATAAGTTAATCCACCAAGAATTATACGAGGTAGAAGGCTGAGTGGAAGGATATGCTCTAGCTTCACCTCTTTAGAGCTCGAGTTTACGTAATTCGTATCAACTAGTCTTTTATGCAGCAATGAATAGGTTGCAGCTGCAGGGGGAAGGTTTGAGGACATTTGGTGTCATCCAGTCTATACTAAAACTATAATGTGACTACAGTGTAGTAGTACTTGTAAACGAGTCTGATTTTGATCCTAATCCAGCCAAGATATAACTAAATTGGGGAAATAAGCCTGATTTTGATCTTTTACACTTCCTTACTTGTTACATTACCATTACTGGAGTAGCTACTAGCCACAAACTGGATTCCTTTCACTCCCTACTCTAAACACAGGCTTTCTGGATGTAAAAAACAAGTTCAATGCTTCTCATTTATTATTTGTTCAGTTAATCCTATACTTAGATACATCAAAACTTCTAATAGAAAAATACACAGAACAATGAAATAGTTATATAATTCACAGCCATAGCACTCACTATGATCACTACCAGAACTTGGCAGCACAGTTAATATATATGTGAAAAGCCAAAGCTATTCCCAGAAAAGTATATAATGCCATAATACAACACTGTAAGTACACCCTGTAGCAGTGTGACAAACATGGTCACTCCAAGGAAGACTTTTATAACATCTCCACATTATTATTACTCATCAGCAGTAAAATGGATGCCTTTCTCTTCCAAGCGCTGACGCAGGGAGGTCTTGAGGAAGGCTGCCCCTGGAGGGAACACACCACCCCTGTCAAAAAAAGAAGAAAGTGCATCAGAAGATTTGATAGTTAAATCAGACTACCTAGGCTCCTGGGGAATAGTACAGTAGTTCACCAGGTTATCCTTCTGCACAAGGCACTGACAGAGATAGGAATTTGAATGTTGTGTCTAAGTGTGTGATGCTTTGTCAGGGAAACCTCATGTGGGATTGCCAGTCTGCTATATAAACAGACAGATAAATAAAAAAAATAAATAAAAACAAAAAAATACTCATTATAATTTCAAATATGTAGGTGCCTTACCCTCATTCACAGTAACAATATCAAGTATATAGATGGGTATATTGTGATTAAAGTTATAATACAGTAACTACTTACTCTTGTGGCAGCTTGTCTTTCTCCTCCAGGATGGTCAAGGCACTCTGTGTGACCAGGATAGCAGTGCCAAAGTAGCCAGGGTCAGGCCCCTTCACCTGTAAGGTCAAAGTCATCACAATAGCAAGTCACTCAAATAATGCTGTCATAGCTTCAAGACCAATGAAGTTAATCTCTACATGCAACACAGAATTATCACCTATCGGATAAATGGAGTACATTCAGTAATCAGATAGTGCTGAGTCATTCGGAAACTTTAATGCAACATCAGACAAATTTATGGATGAGGATGGTAGGTGGAGACGGGTAAGTATGTTTCATGCAGGGACTGACACATGTATGCCAAGTGGCTTTTTGAAACTTTTCTGATTTTTTTATGTTCTTATTGGATGAGTGGGCAAGTTGCTTACCTTGACAGTCTTGGTGACATTTGGTGGATCAGTGTGTTGCTGTGCAGGATCCTCAAGCTTTTTGTCCCAGCCCTTTCCTGTCAGCACAACCAAAAACTTCAACCCTGTCAGATCAGAGCGTTTGGGTCCCTGGCGGGTGACCACTCCTCCAGTGAAGAATTCAGGATACTGTGGAATTTGTAAAAATTGACCATTAAGGTTTAGTGGTAGTTTATTAACATCACTACCTCCATTAATATGCTCTAGTTCAAAACATGATACACTCCTGATTCAAGAGAAGGAATGAAAATGATCATATCCCTTCAATACAGTTCATCGCAAGCTATATAAGTCATTATGTTCAAATAACATCCATGTATTCTTTCAACTGCAAACCTACATCACTACAATATCATGTTAGAGAGACCCATTAGTCCTTATTTAACTGCATTGAGGTAAGGATCAATCACACATCATAAGACCACAAAATGTATCAAATTTATATTATCTTAATGTGTTAGTGTGTCATTCTCATATATTTCACTAGGTTGTGTTGAGGATCACATATCAGGAGACCATGTAATGTGTCTTACCTTCAGCAAAAGACTGCGGGTGAAGGAAATCATAGTGAGAATATAGAACAAGATGCCAAAGAGGATGGACAATATAGCATTGAAGCGAGTCATGCCAAAGTAAACTTGGAACTGGGTAGGTCTCATCTGTTCCTTCTCATACAGGATCCTCTGAGTCCTCATCACCACAGAGCGATCCGACGCCATGTTGGGCACACACCACCGCTTTGCCTCATCACTATAAAAGAGCTTCCCTCTGGAAACACAACAGATAATATATTTTATTTAATGACAAAGAGCAGAGATCCATTTCAGCACTAAATCCAAGTGTTACAATACCAGTGCTTTTCAGCCCAGCAAACTAAGCACCACCTGATCTGCAGCTCACCGTGGCTCAGGCCTGAAGGAAGGCTTGGGGAGTTGGGTTGTGAAAAGCTTCTTCCTTAGTCCCTTTAACTCCTTGCTGTGAGTGAGTCCCAGCACTGCACACTCCATGGTAGTAAAGTTGATGGAGGCCTTACCCTGAGGGCACCACATTATTAGGTTATCAAAGTAAACTATGATGTTCAGCAGGCAATGATACTAGAAACACCAAAGGATATGCAATGATAATACTTCAGTGATCCACATACAACTTCATCTTAATATATTCTGCAATCTAGCATTTGTACCTTTTTAACAGACAAACTGAATCACATAAATAATGGATCTTATATATGTTATCACTCTAATAATTCATTGGATAAGCTGTTGCTGGATTACACATAAAAAACCCGGCACACTTTACCTCTGAATCATCATCCGTAGTAACAACAGCCTCCACGGAGTTCACATCTCCTGTGGGGGTAAGTCAGGTCAGGTGATGCATACCTCAACACACAACACACATAATTAGATGAAGAAAATCTAATAAAATAAATAAATAACTTGGTGAATGTAGAAAAAAAAAACAGTAAACACAAATACTGGAATAAAACCAACCAGTGTTTCCTTTCCATAGCCAAATCATGCAGAAGAAAATTTAGTAAAGCCAAGACACACACAAATAAATAAACAATAACATACATTAGCTGCAATCAATAAACTATTAGAGATCACTACACAAATTATTAATTATTACTGAAAACCTTAGTACTTAAAGACACACAAGCAAGAGACAACACCAACCTGGAAACACCTGCTGCAAAAAAGTGGTGCCCAAATCAGCTGGGATGGAGTCGAAGCCGCATGATCCCACCACATGCACACCCGCCTTCTGTGCTGCCTCAGAGTACTCCAGCTGTGCCTGCTCCAAGTACTGGGGCTCTCCACTGATGTCCACATGGTTTGCTCCCTCCTCCACACAGGCCTTCACCACCTTCAGCCCATAGTAGCGATACTGAATCAAGGAAAATGTCAGGTTTAATAAGGTTTGAGAGAGAGAGAGAGAGAGAGAGAGAGAGAGAGAGAGAGAGCCACTGCAGAACCAGTCCCTAAACTCCAAAGTAGGACAGTAAGTCTCTTGAGATCTCCCCACTGGAAGAGTTCAAGGAACAGGAAGGAGGAAATACAGAAGCATGCAAGCTCCCAAGCTCACAGAGTCCAGTCATTATCCTTCACGTTAAGATACATTAAGTTTTGTGCCACACCACCTGCTTAGGGCAAGGTTACTAGTGGGGAAAAAATACTGCAATACATGAAACTAAGATTCCCTTATTGTATTCTCTTAAGAAATAAATTGCTGTCCAACTTACAGGTCCCACACAGTTAATGACCACCTTGGCCTGAGCTGCCATCTTTTTAAGACTTTCTTCATCATTTACATCCACCACAAGTATCTCTGCCTTGGCAAGGTCCAGGCCTGTGTTGGCCTGGGCAGTCTCCAATGTGTGTTCAAGCTTCTCCTTGTTCCTGCCAGCAAAGGCGTATGTCAGGCTGGACTGCTTCTCAGCAATTCGACCAACCTGAAAGACGGTGGAATTATAATATTCAGGTACTGTTTGAGTTATTCCAATCAAGCAATAAACTGATATGTTATTCCTACTTGAAGCCAACTAACGATCTCAAAATTATGCCAAATGTAAAGTACACAAGTGACATCAATAAGAAATTTACATTCTAACTTCATATACATATTGGCAAGTCTCCATGATCCTCATAACTCAAGGGCACATTGGATAAGATGAGATTAAGCATTTTTAAGTATTTCCATATCTAGTTTTTATCATTCTTTTAACTTGCCCTTCTTTGTTTGAATTAGTTTTTACTTTGCCTCAGCATTGTTCTAAAACACATGCTTATCACATCACTTATCAGTAAGTGATCTGATCATATCTCTGGTGACTCAGTGATCTTGAGAATATTCAGACAGGTAATCATTAATTCTTATGCAACGACACATTTTGTAACACTTGACAGTTGATCTTGAGCCAGACATGAGTGAACCATGAAATTTTGTAGGTGCAGATTCCCAATGGCAAAAAGACCAAATGAATTCTGGCTCTCTCTGAATGTCTACTCCTATTGTGCTTTCATTCACTTTCCATTGCCCCTGCCTCATACCATGCAGTGTTCTCAACCTTAACTTCCTCACATCACATAACACTCCTGAACACTTGTTTGGTTTTAATATAAGAGCCAAGTAACACACTGTACCTGCCTACAACAGAAAGTAGCCACAAGAAGATAGGAATAATTATTATCTAACTATAACCTGCCTTCCCACACAGTTAAGCATAAAATATTCAGATTTACCCATTTAACACACCCTTAATTTCTCGAAAACACCACAGCTTTAGTAAGAAATACATTTACATTATTTTATTTGAAGATCAGATAAATTCATGGATGGTAATGACAAGAAATGGATTGGTATGTTTAGTGCAGGAAGTGCCACATATATGCCTGACAACTTGCAGCTTCACTTATTTTTTTTTATTTCAAAGCTACCTCACATTAATCTAATCTATTTATCTTTATATGTCGACAAGGGTTCACTCCAACAATTCAATCATGCTTGTCACAAATTACAATAGCAGGAAATCTCGATATGCAAATATTGACTGAGTATTGGCCTTACTTCTTCGGCAACATACTGGCCGGTATATCCAGTCGCTCCCAGAACCACAAGGTCATATTTCCGTTCCGGCATCTTTCCCGTGTTGGAAGAAATCCGATTATAAGGAGTCTGAGTATGAGACGGCAGGTGGCCGGTTCCTTGGCGCTGACAGCCAAGGGCCAAGACGGGGTGATGACTGAGAGCGAGTGTTACTATCCGGCCGGTTGATAACAGCAGCTGTGAGAGGCGGGGCGGGCGGGCAGGGGAGGTGGCAACTCACCGAACTTGCCCCTAAAAAGATAAAAATATTTCTTTCATTAATGGAGTTGGTATTGTTCTGATATCTTATTTGTTATTAGTTAAGTAAAGCGAGTTTCAAGCCCCAATAGAGTCGAGTCTAGCGGTGTTTTTGTTTATCGAAAAAAATAACATTAAAGTCACTGCGTAGAATATAACTTTTTTTTAATAAGCACGCCTATGATTGTTTTGTTGCTTAATATAACACTTAAAAATATGAAAAACATGATTCAAGTACCAATATTCCATAAAGTTTAGTCCAACTATTCGTATCTTCAAATTAAATTGTTTTAACGGTAACAAAAAAAAAAATCTTTATAAGACAAGGAATCTATATTTTCTTTATTTGACTAAAAAGCAAATATTTTCCTATTTAGAAAATGTAATATAATGTAGTTTGGCTGTGCTTTCAATCTTGACATTTTGATTTGTCTTGGCGCCTTTATATTCAATGACGGACTTTTCGCTACATCGCGCTGTGTAAACAAACCACCCGGTAAGGATATTGTATTTTGGTTATTAGTTAAAGTATTTATCGCGTCTAAAAATGTAGTGCATTTCAGTCTGGAAGCCTTATTTTTTGTGACGATTTTTAAAATGAATTACGTACGTAAATATTGGGCCACAAGAGTACCTCAGCCGTGCCTTCCCCCACAGGTCAGTCCACTCACGTTTGCCTGCACGCCCCTGTATTTCTAGACCCAGAGAGTGAAACAAAGCCAGAATCAACCAACAAAGTAGATAGATAGCCATTACTGTGTTGAATAAGGCGATGGTTAAGTATACCCGTGTTCAGCCGCCCTGTGCCCACCATGACCAGGACCCAAACTCCGCCCCACCAATTTCCGTTCCTCCCCGGGGCAAGTCGTCCACATTTCCTTCAATTTTCAGTGTTTCCTGTTGCTGTCCACCTTAAACTATAGTGATAAGAGGGAAAAATGATCGAGGAATAGACGTGTGTGTAGTAGTAGTAGTAGTAGCAGCAGCATCAGCGGTGTTATTATCAGTGTGTGTGTTTCACTGTTTGATCTGCTGCAGTCTCTGACGAGACAGCCAGACGTTACCCTACGGAACGAGCTCAGAGCTCATTATTTCCGATCTTCGGATAGGCCTGAGACCAGGCACACACCACACACCGGGACAACAAGGTCACAACTCCTCGATTTACATCCCGTACCTTCTCACTGTTAGGTGAACAGGGGCTACACGTGAAAGGAGACACACCCAAATATCTCCACCCGGCCGGGGAATCGAACCCCGGTCCTCTGGCTTGTGAAGCCAGCGCTCTAACCACTGAGCTACCGTGTGTGTGTGTGTGTGTGCGCGCTAGCTGCTCAACGTAACAGTACTCTCTCTCTCTCTCTCTCTCTCTCTGAAATTCTGTGCCCTCTCACCACGACTGTTTTCCAAGGCCACACAGATGACTAACCGGATTCCCAATTGAGTGTTTTTCCTATCAATAATGCAGAAATGTTGTTTATCTCACTAGAACCTTTAAAACACCCATACAAACGCTTTGCTATCTCACCACGACTGTTTACCACAGAGACGATTAGCCGGATTTCCGAGAGTGTTTCTCCTGTTAACAATGCAGAAATGTTGTTAATTTGTCACTAGAACCTAAAACGGACCACTGAAAACGCGCGCTCTTCTTTCTCACCACGACTGTTTTCGAAATCCACAGAGATAACTAACCGGGTTCTCAAGAGTGAAGTCT
This sequence comes from Portunus trituberculatus, assembly GCF_017591435.1. NCBI lineage: Eukaryota > Metazoa > Arthropoda > Malacostraca > Decapoda > Portunidae > Portunus > Portunus trituberculatus. Next base: position 21,495,937 of record NC_059293.1, on the reverse strand, counting down.
GAGTTTTATCACATATATACATAAATACATATGCATACAGACATACTTTATGTTATCAAGAATAAGAGCAAAAAGGTAATAATAGTAATAAGAAAAAATAAAAACAGTAACAGGGATGTCACAATTAACTTCTTCCTATTCCGTTGAAACAAATAAGTAAACATTAATAAATAAATAAAAAAGAAAATTAATATACATATTATCAATAATTTTTGTTGAATTTGTATAATCATTCTTACTTATGTAAAGTTACTATTTAGGGGAACAATAATTGCATACAAAATTAACTCGTTGATATCTCTCTCTCTCTCTCTCTCTCTCTCTCTTGTGCATATTATTACAACAATAAAGTTGTCAATCTCTCTCTCTCTCTCTCTCTCTCTCTCGGTCAATTTGCTCATGAATTTTACAAGTAGCAAAATTACTGAGAGTTGGCAACTCTGCATCCACTAACCAACAACAACATATCACGGAGAGTCTGTCTCTGAGACGCGTCACATAAGTCTGGTATAGCCCAACCGGTACCACTATTTTCTTCCCAAATAGCACAATGGCCGGGTTAAGAGTAATATTGCTGGTATTTGTGGCTGCAACAAGTGTATTGGCCTTCGAAAACAAGTACACTGAGAAGGCAAATACTAAAACCAAGCTAGAACTGGAAGAGTCGCCCTTCAGAATGGGAAAACTTAACCTCCTGTGGCAGAAAGCTCTCAGAGTAAGTGTCTCTCGCCCCCTGCATTCCTGTGAATGACTTCATAGTGTCAGCCAAGGAGATCTGGATAAGGGTGAAGTGCCTGGTTTTGGGGTTTCATCCGGGTTGGGTTAGGTGGAGATTGATTAAGTTCTTCAGTATACTAACATACTGCTTTTGTATATCGCGATTAATAATAATAGTAATAATAATACTTTTCGTCCAGAAGTGAACAGCAACAATTGATATTGTAATATATTTTGAATATATTAGTTTTTATGTGAGGATTAGATTAGGTTAGGTTAGGCCAGAATTGATGCAGACTTTCTTCAATTTAGTTGCTGAGCCCTTCATTGTGTAGATCACAATAACACATCATATTTTAGTCCAGAAATAAATAGTCATGTTGAAATTACCTAGTAAACTAAAGATATTTCTACAGTCTTCGGGTAATTTTCTCTCTAGACAATTTCCACATTCATACTCGTATATCCCGACCCCAATGTACTATCACTATTTTAACCTATAATATTAGTTGCTTTGGACGAGATGACCATGATATTGTGGCTTTTCCAAATTCAAATAAATTAATCTGACATGTTACAGCGTTTGACTGAACCCAAACTGAAGAGGCTACTGTCTGAGCTGAAGGTACAAGATAAAGAGGAACTTACTCTTAAGAAACTCAAGGCTGATGGGTTGGACAAGGATGGACTCAAGGAGGCTGATCTGCGGATGAAATTGAAAAGTAAGTTATGATATGAAGCTGGCCTACATAATGTTTATATAACCTTACCTGTTGGGATATATTGCATCTATACCAACTGTGTAGTCTGTTAATGTTGAGTAACCTGCTGTACTCACTCCTATTGTGTCTGTTTAGGGTGTCTGAAAGTTCACCAGCAGAGATTTAAAAGTACAGTTAGTTAATTAGTGCACTTCATTCTGTAAATTTACCATTGTCATCCTTATCTACTTCAGATATAATGGAGAAGTTTTCCCTTAATGCTGATCTTCGTGAGGACAACCGACCGGGGATAGGCAATGAGGTGTACCAGAATGAAGTGAAGGAGCAGGACATTCTTAAGGCAATCTTCAAGGACAAGAAACTCAACAAGCTGTGGCTTAAAGCAGAGGCATCAGGATTCACAGGTGACAGCTCGGGTGGCTTCAACAAATGTGAGATTGAAGAGTAGTAGTATAGAAATTGTGACTGATGGAAGGTCCTTAGTTGAAGTTCTGTAGTTAATAATGATTTATTCCCTCAGAGATGGAACTGAAGGCACTGAAGGAGGAGTTTCAGCACCACCAGGATAAAGTGGATGAGTATTATGCATTGGTACGAGAAGCTGCCCAGAAACAGCAGGATGACCACAGTGAGTCTGCCCTGCCTTGTGTGTGTGTGTGTGTGTGTGTGTGTGTGTGTGGCTCTCTCTACTTCTCTGTATATATTACTCATTCGCATAGTTACACTGTTTAGTCACATTAATTTGTTGTGTTTTTCAGATGAAATGGGGAATCACATCAACAAGTTTGATACACTGCAAGATTTAGAGGCATCGGATAAGAGTCAGTCACACCCTGCCAATGCCATCAAGTAATATTATTATTATGTTGTATTGCGTTGTCACACAATGATTGCTTGTTGGATGTAAGAATCAACCACACCCTTCCAGTCCCATCAAGTAATATTAACTCTCTATACAACTGTTGTGTGTTGAGTATATATTGTATTGCTTTCTACTCAATGATTACATATTGACTGTAAGACTAAGCTAAAGGAAACAAACAGCTGAAATGATTACTTGTGAAGTGATTGTGGTGCACAAAGACTTCTAACCAAACTCTTCTATTCTTTTTTCATTTTCTTTTCCTATCTCCTTCATTTTGCTATTCCAAGACTTTTATTGACCCATTTTCTCTTTCTCTTTAATATCCTTTGACATGTTCCTCTAATGTCTAAATCTTTCAAAGGTCTCCTCCTCTGACATATGCCTATTCACTGTCTAAACCCTTCAGTCATAGATAGACCTTGGTGTTTATATTGTTAGTAATGAATGTGCTTGCCACTGCAGGGAGAAGCACCATGACCTGAAGACCAACATGGACCGCCTACAAAAGCTGACAATTAGTGGGCCAAACGGCAAGGAGTTCCTAGAGCCCAAAGTGAGCAGTCTGTGGAACATGGCCATTAAGGGAGACTTCACTAAGGAAGAACTGGAATCTCTGCATGTTAGTATTTACCACATGGTAGAGTTTTAAAAGTCAGGCAAATTTTTCACTGCTCATAATTCTGTCCCAGGACTTTACTGTCAAGTGAGATACATAATCCTTGCTCTTGCCATTCAAGACCTATCTGTTTACTGCCTAGAGAGATGACCTTAGTACCACTGTTGGTGTCATTATCATTATCACCCTTGTGGTTGCCTTTCAGACGGAGCTGAAGCACTATGAACACCGTCTTCTGAAGGTGAGGCACATGAGCAGCCAGATAGATCTCCTGCAAGAGAGGTCAGGGGATGATATAGAGAAGCTGGAGACAAGTGAGGGCCAGCGTATCATGCAGGAGAGAATTGCTCAGCAGCAACGCAAAATTGAAAAGCTCCATGAAGATTTGGAAATGAGGATTGCACAAAGACACCTGGAGCTCTGATCCTGAGCCTCTGATTGCTCTGGTTTTGCTTGTCTCTTGAATCTCAGAGTGACAGCATGTTAGTGTGGAGTATTTCCTCATAATGAAAGTATTTAAATTTATATATTTCCATCAGTCATTCATCCTTCACTATGACTGGCTCAAGTGTGCAAATCCATAATCTATAATGATTGTTCTGTCCTGGCATTATTATTAGGTACTTGTGTTACCCTTCTCTCTTTCCACAGCACTGTGACTAATAAATCATTTACACAGATATGAAAACTGATTTAGTGTAAAAAATAATTTGAGGATTGTTAAAATTTGCTTGGAATTGTGTAACTTAGACTCCTTTAGTTGTAAGTTGTGCAGAGATTGATGTCGGACTGGAAGGATATATCTATCATGTTCCTCACACATCTCAAAAGAGAGCTGGAAAGGAAGGAGAGAGAGGACTGAGGACCCTATAGTATTATCATTGTTCCCTTGAGATCTGGTGTAGGTACTTCTTGTTATGGCTGCCTGCCTTGAAGGTGATCTCAGCCTGGTAAATGATAGCTAAGTAGATAGGATGAGTGATAGGATGCCTTGAATGTTTCTGAATGACTTCTATTATGTTTCACCCATTCATTTGTGGAAGGCCAGCTGTATGCTTCCATTAGGTAATGGACAAGATGTATTATGTTATTAAATTGTACTAAAAAGATGTAGTATTTTGTTGAATTTATAAACTTTTCTATCTACATTGCATTTTTATTCCCACAATATGACCTGGCGTCTTGTCTGAGTATGTAAGGACTTTCTTTTCTAACTGATAAGAGAAAATAATGCATAGGAAGATATGGGAAGCCACAAGAAGCCACCAGGCCTGCAAGAGATAGTAACAGACTGTGGACGCCGGCAGGTAGTAAGCGGGAGGGAGGATGGAAGGTGGGAAGGTGTGTATAAGACTGCACTGATGGCCCAAATGAAATGATGGGAAGTCGTGAGTGCTGACCTTGTGTGACGTCATGCGTGGGAATCTTACACTGGAAGATGATTGGCTAAGAAGCTGAAGGAAGGAGTCACAGGTATACGTCTTGGTGGTGTTTGTAACCATTTCCAGGCAACTCAAATCAATCAACGAGAACTTAATAAACCGTATCTGCTATATTCGTGTACTTGAGCATTGGAACTGACGGCAATAAGCGATGTTTTTGCTTATGTTTCCCCACCTGCTACTCTATCGGTGAAGACGCCGGCAACTGCAGCTCGTGGTTGAAGGGAGAGTGTCGAGTGATTCAGACGAGCCAGTCGGAGCCACGCACACTATATCGGCGCTGATTGTAGTGAGCGGTGCAAGGTAGAGTAGTGGAGCGGTGCGGCCGGACAGTAATAAGGATTTCTTGACTGACAGTACACAATATCATTAAAATCACACATGAAAAGTGTCTGAATTTTAGTGCTTATGGCTTCAGAAACTTAGAATAATCCAATGAGTTACAGCTGAACGAAAGTGGTTGTGGTCAGACTTTTTTACGATGTGTACCGCGATGGACTCTCCGCCTTGCAACGCCGAGACCCAGGAGGACATTCTGGCCAAGATTGACTCCAGGAAGGTAAGAGACACCGAGGGCATACCTTCCCTACCTTTCATAACTGACCCCAAGGAGCGGTTGACATATAAAAGCGAGTGTCAAGTGCCACCAGGTCAAACAGACACACCAATGATAGCCTTGTCATATACTTATGTCTTATAATTTACGTGATCTTTTATGCATTTCTTATTTTCTATCTCGCAGAGCAATAAACCTCTCATGGAAAAGAAGAGGCGCCAGAGGATCAACCGGTGCCTGAATGACCTCAAGTCGCTAGTGCTGGAAGGGATGAAGAAAGATGTGAGTAGCATCCACTGACTTGAAATATAGATAAATAAACAAATGAATACAAAAAAACTAAAGGCTAGAGAGAAAATTGGCGTGACAGAATACCAGAGTTCAATTTCAGATTCACAAATATCTGATGTATTGTTAATTCCTTGGTGTTAATCAGCGCCGTCTTTCCCCAGCCGTCGCGCTACAGTAAGCTGGAGAAGGCTGATATTCTCGAGATGACGGTGAGGCACGTGCAGACTCTCCACCGCCACGAGGGAGTGGGCTGCAGGATTGGGGGAGGGGGACGGTTGCTGGGCAATGGGAGGGCTGTTGGTGGCGACGGGAGGACCAAATACCGAGCAGGCTTCATCCACTGTGCTGTAGAAGTGACGCGCTACTTGGCAGGCCTGAGCGGGGTGCCCCACGATCTGCACCACAGACTTATCTCTCACCTTAACACCGTCACGGCCTCCCTCACGTGTGTTCCCGGCATGGGGCAGCTCCCTGGGGCCAGCGTGGCAGTGGGTGGGGGCGTAGTGACCGTCGCTCCTCCTACCTCACGCCCTGATCCCTCATCTGTAGCTACTGCCACAGACGCCAGCAGCTCAATCCCTCACACCCCTGGGAGCCCCTTCGCCGTACCTTCCAAAAATTCTCCTTCCGCGCTTCTGTCAGGGTCTGGTATCCCAGACACCCTTAACACCACCGTCACCACCAGCATCTCGACCAGCACCAATGTAGCCCTCGATCCTACAAGACTGGAGCCACAGCAAATGGTTCAGGTCCTGCCTTCATCCTCTTCTCTATCAATCCCATCTCAGGCCACTAAGCCCAGCACACTCACTCTTCCAGCTCTCCCCACGACCGCTAAAACGCATTCCAGTTCCGATGCACGGTTCAATAACTCAGAAAACGCATCAGTGCCTCAAACTTCTCAGCTTCCTAAAGATATCACTGTAGCAGTACCTGGGGACGACACAAGTACAAGCCAGACGGATAGCAGTTTTGAATCAAGTGGCATCTTTCCTCCGCGAATTCTTCAGTTGACAAGCACCGTGTTGACGTCTTCCTGTGAAAGCATAACCTCTTGCACGGTAACCTCACGCGCGGATCAGAATGCAGGTAGTGTCAACCCCACCCTAGGAGCAACACACGCTAAGGAAGGTCACATAGCTATCCCCGTCGATGCCCCGTCGCTCAGTGCCCAAGCTAAGCCGTCTTCTACGTCCCCTTCTTGGTCGACTTCACTTGGCTTCCAAAGCATCCGTAAACCTGTCGAGCACTGCGTCCCCACCAGTGTTCTCCTCACTCTGGTCCTCCCCTCTCCTCGTGAAGCCAACACCAACCCTCCCCACGGCAGTTCAGCTTCCTTCCTCTGCATTACCTCTTCTGTCCCCTTCGTCTTACTCCTCCTCCTCCTCTTCCCCCTCCTCCTCCTCCTCCTCCTCCTCCTCCTCCTCCTCTCCTGGAACTAGTGCCCTACCATCCAGGGTCTTGCCACAATACAGTGCATCTGCTCCGTCATCCAGCAAGGAGCCTTTGAATCTTGCAATGAACCACCCGCAGGAGTACTCACCGCGCGGTCACTTGAAGGCGCTCTCCGCGTTCCCTTGCTCCCGCCCGACGCCTTATCCCCTTCCCCGCCGCCTGTCCCCGCGTCCATCCCAGCCGTGGCGTCCATGGTGACCTAACAAGCGGATGTGTGACCCAGAATTTACGCATGACGCTCGGCTGCCTGATCGTGTGTTGTGAGAGTGGCTTTAGTAGACCATATTCTGAAACATTTCTGCTCCGGAACTCTGCTACATTTTTAAGGTGCTCTATTTGAAGCTACGCCTGGTTTTTTAAGGGTGTTTTTATGGTTCTAGTGACAGATTAGCAAGATTTTTATATTACTAAATGGATAAAGAGCTTTGAGAATCCGGATAATCATCTTTGTGGAGTTTAAGAATGTAGTCGGGGTGAGAGAGCAAAGTGTGTCTGAGACTGGTTCTAGTGATGACTGCCGCCCTCCATGTTGTTATGTTGTGTTGTGTCCTCCGGGAGTCACCACGTGTTTTAATGGTGAGGAGTGTCGAGTAGTGTGTTAACTAGAAGGGCATGAAATAAATGCAGCCATTTATCTACTCCGTGATTGAAATGTGGAATTACTCTATATACATTAGGTTTCCTC
>NC_059293.1:21451088-21483588 GCF_017591435.1 Portunus trituberculatus | reverse complement strand
AGCCATGGCCATCACACCATCTTCCGAGGGCTGTCAGGGTCAGTGAGCAGCAAGGATAGTCTGTTTATCTATCTATTTACTGTGATGTGTGTTCCTGGATATCTGTAGTGACAAGTATATACTTATTATCCATCCACACATTCATAAAAACAACCATCTCCACAGGTCCTTTACATTGTGCTGAAGGAACAACCCACACAGGACCATCACCAAGACTGCCACCAGAACACCCAGCAAAAGAATCAACACTTGACCAAACAGCACCAACTTGACAGCCAGCAACAGGGACAAGTTAATGACTTGCAGTATGAAACAGCAACATTCAGGCCACTACTAGATGCAGCTCGTGTAACCCTCACCCTGGCATTGCTGGATGGTGGATCTTTGGCGTCTGGGAGCCATGCCCTTGTGGCCTCTACAACGCTGTGCCTGTTGTTGCAATACTTAGAACAGAAGGGAAGCATCATTGCATTCCTTGACACCCTTTGGATCCTGAACCATCTGGCAGAAAAGAGGAAAGTTATGACAAACACCTTTTGTGGAAGAAATACAGATGTGAGATATGATGATGAGGAAATGAGTGGAATGAAAGACCATTTTAGATCACCAGAGAAAGTCAAAGAAAGCACAGCAAATGTGACCATCAAGAAGAGCATCTCAGTAACGAGCTCATTGAGGTGGGAAGATGTGAGGACAGCCATTGAGTCTGCCAGGAGGGGAGACGAAGGCAGGAAACTCATGAAGAGGAACTTTGAGGGAATGGAAGGAAGCTATTCATCCTCCACACTCCTCCTCCAGGGAATGCTGAATGCCGGAGGAAAATTGCTGATTCATGAGAGTGAGGAGGAGGAGGGACATAGAGGAAGGATCTTTCTGTTCTCCCTCCATCCACTCCTTCTTAAGTTATGCAGTGGAGGAGCTACCCAGCACACCTTTCAAGCTTTCCAGGTATATACAACAAAAGTTAAGTTTAGTTTAACCTCATGAAAATAAGAAAAATTAGGTCCTAGAGAGTTGAAGAAAGAGAATACATGAAATAACAGTAAATAGTTAATTGGAACAAACAGGAGACCAAATTACACGTTTTCTGATACAAGATGACCGGCACCAAACAGTTAGTAACAATCACAGACTTAACCCTTATCATCCCCTCTTTCCCCAAGACACTGTACCTATGGATCCGTGCTGTCAGAGAACTTGGTAGCAGGGAGAGAAGACACACTGGGAGAACAAAACACCAGGGACCAGAGAGTGACAGTAGTGGCCAGATGGAGGAATGGACACTGAATATTCTTCCTACCTCCACTATCACCACCACCAATGCCACTACCACCTGCCCTATGCAAGGAGCTTCACACCCTTCCAAGCATGCACTGTTCAGCATGGCACCAGGATCACAGGGCCCTGTGTTTACTCTTCTCAATGCCAGCTGGGAAAATCCTGCTAAAGGTGAGGATTGGAATTGCTTATTGTGTGTTAAGAGGATGGAAGGAAGGGGGAAGTGATGCTAGCTAGTTTTGAACGAATGAAAAAATATAAGATCTGTGCAAAAAGTCAGTATAGATAGCTATTGAAATTGAAGATATCTACTTTGCCTAATCATTTGTGGACTGATTGACACAGAACTCATATGATAACTATATTTTTATTCATCATTCAGGTTTTTTGGTTTATTGTAGCTTGTAAATAGAGAGAGATAATGCTAAAAACTTGATTTTCTTGCTGCAGGTGTCAGTGAGTTAGTAGTAAAGTGCATGGAAGAGCTTCTGTCACTACATGAGGATGGGACAGAGGGGGCAAGGCAACAGCTGGCCAGAGACATCCTTCAGGCTCTTCTCTATTCCTCCTCTTCCTCTGTCACTTCTGTCTGGACCAGCAAGAGTACCTACCCTCCCTTGGCTCTTGCTCTCACTCATCTAGGTTGTCAGGAGGTTGGTTTTGTGTGTTTGTGATTGCATATGAGAATTGGTAGTAGCAAGACACTCTTTACTGTCTTTGCCACTGTTTTTCAAGGCCACAAAGATGATAAGTCAGGTTTCCAAGAGTTTCTCTTTTTAATAATGAAGATCATGTCATTATTTTGTCACTAGAATCTTGATGTTTCAGTTATTATTCTTATTTGGCTGTTTTGAGGCTACATTTAATTTGTTTCTTATTTTTCTTACACATTAGGCACTGCATTTGTACCCATCATTGCCTGCCAGCCTTGTCTCCTCACTGGGGGTGAACCATTTGGCACCAGCCACCACCACTGTGTACAAGGTGTTCCTGGCACAGCTTGGAGTATCATCCTGGTCACAGCACTTCCTGACCCCTATTTCTGTTGTGCTCAGCTCTGAGGACAGGTTTGTTCTGCCATGGTTTCTTGAAGACCTTATTGGTGATGGTGGTGTTAGTGGTAGTACTTTTGGTAGTAATTGTATGTGTGTAACTGGTATGTATGACAGGATATAATAAGGGTGATATTAGCAAAGTTTTCATGATCAGTAATCAGGCTGGAGAATTAAATAATCATAAGCTCTGAATACAATTTCTGTTTTTCATGTGTTTTGCACATAGGGGCACTTGAGTACTTTAGATACACTAAGGTGGCAGTGTTTAGCCTGCTGTGGTCATATGTTCCCTGATTTCAGATTGACTCAGCAGCATCTCCTTTCCTTGTGGCTTCCTCCAACCCTCAAGAAATACCCAGGCATCCACTGGGCACTCCTGGCATCCTGCAGCAACACCACCCCTGGCTGGCTGTCCCGCATGGCACTGCTCAGGACAGCACGCTCAGTGGGTGCCCTGGAGCTGGGAGAGCAAGGAAGCAGTGCCTTCAGTGTGAGCTGTGGTAATACATATGAAAGGTCCAGCATGGAAGCAGCCAGTAACAGCAAAGAAAGTGAGACTGAAGAGGCACTTATTATGCCTCACATCCACACTGCACTGAGCCACAGAGATGAGAATGTCCGCCTGGAGGCACTGTCACTGCTGTGCCACACTCAGAAGACCTCCCAACCAGTGTCTCACTTTGAAACTGTGTGCCTGCAAAACTTCCTGAGGTGGAACATGAACATAGACTCAGCACCGTTTCGCCAAGGAGTGCTGAAGTGTGTGGCAGCCCTTCTGGTGAGGCTGAGGGGTGCCACAGCCTCCTACTGCAAGAGCCAAAACAATAAGGGAGTAAGGTCTACAGTAAAGAAAACTGCAAAGGAACCTACCTTAACTCACAATAGAAATCAGAAGTGTGGAGTGGTGGAGGTCAGTTGTAGCACAGTGCTCAGTACCAGTGCTGAATTGGTGATGTGGCTGGTCAGAGAGGTTCATCGTGCCATGGCACCAGATGCCAACTACCAGCGGCGCATCCTAGCACTTCAGCTGTACAAAGAAGTGTTACTGGCACTCCTCCCATCCTACACAGCTGTTCCTCACCTTGGGAAGCGAGTCACCAGCAGCCCTGATTCTCTACTGCTGCATCTCAACACCATGACAGCAAAGAAGAGCACAAACCACTTGAACAACACCTCAGATGGAAAAGACAAGGAAGGCAACCCATCACTGCACTCCTTAAGCCCTGAGCTGGACATTTATGGGGACAGAAAGGCTTTAGACCAGCCATTAATTGACCTTGCCTTCCCATGGACACTGCACACACTCCTCCACCTCTGCATAGATGAAATGAATGATGTGAGGGCAGAGGCCAGGGAAATCATCCATATATTCACCTCACAAGGAAGGATGGCATTAAGTTGCTCTGAGGGAAGGAAGTGGATGAGACGTGCCATGAAACTGTGTGACTCCCCTAAGGCCAGTGATGCTGAGAGTGGAGGTACCCTGGCCCTCACAGTGGCTCTCTTAATCCCTGAGGAGCATCTGAATGAGGTGCTGGAGGGAATGTCTGGCATGGAGTCTGAGGTGAGACTGTGCATTTTGTAAGTGTTTTGTGGTGTTGATTGTTAGTGCAGTGTGATAGACAGTGTTAATTTAACCTCTTCAGTACTGTGACTCGTTTTCATATTCATTCTGGTTACTATTAGGCATTTTTGTACGGCTTAAGAAACTTATACGGGGTTTGAAATAGTGAAGACTGGCTATTAATCTTCTGACCTCCTTAGACTCTTCCTAATGTAAATAAAATTGTCTATAATCATACCCAAAACTCATGGTAAAAAATGCATCCTATTACTGAAGGGATTAAATATGTGAGGTTTTTAATGGTTATCATATCTTTTGTAATTCAGGAGAAAGGTGGTGGTGGTGGTGGTTGTGAGTCAAGTGAGACCAACACTCCTTCCTCTTGGTCTCTGGGTGAGTACCTCCTTGCCAGAGTGGAGTGTCAGTTCAGCGTCGCCAAGACCAACCTCCTGTGGGCCGCCAGACATGCACCCATCCACGGCACACTTCAGGTACCATTGCTTCTCCTCTTCCTCATTTTGGCCTGCTATAGTTTTAGATTTTGAAGGTTTGTCTTTAGATTTTTAAGACTGTATTTGTAAAGTAAGGTTGAAACAGAAGCTAAGATTGAAAGATAGAGAAAAGATATTGGATCTAAGAGTCTATGATCAAAATACTGAGTATTGTGGATGAATTTACTTTTCTTTGTAGGCTTTGGGGCAATACATCACTCAGAAGCAGGAGGAGGAACAGGAAGAGGTGAAGAAGAAGATACAGCAAAAGAAAGAAGGAAAAAAGAAAGAGAATGAAGTGGCAGAGAAGGCTTTCATTCCTGCATTCTCTCCTTCATTCCTTCCTTACCTCACCTCCCTTCTCCAGCATCTAGTGGAATTTGTTTTAGACACTCTTGCCTCTACTTCCCCTCTTGGATCAGGTGTGTGAATCGAATCATTATTCTATTCAACAATCTTTTCCTCACATGGTTATATTTGGGTCTTTGTCAATGCAATGCTCTTATTTATAGCATTTCTTTTCTTTCAGCTGTGCCTCCATCCTTTGCTGAAATGGGGGAGGCTGTGAGGAAAGTGGTGGAGGAAGGCAAAGAGAAGCTGAAAGAGGATGAGAAGAGCAATAATGTAGCTTTGTCTTCAGTTACATCTTTACTGGAGCAGGAAAAGGAGGAGGACGTGGACAGGGAAGAGGAAGGAGGTTTACTCTCCAGTGATCATGTTCTTGTGCTTTCCTGTTGCTGGCAAATTCTTAAGGTACCGGTCTCTTCTCTCACTCTCTGTTACTATGATGACTACCACACCATCAGTAAAGAAATACATAAACAATTGAGAAGCATTACACTTATTGTTCAGTTTTGGATGATTTTCATACCTTTTTAGGGACTGATAGCTTGGTATACTTTTATTTACTTATCTTATTCATTTTATTTATTCATGTTACTCTATGCCAGTAATCATTTTAGGTGGAAAATTAAAGAGAAGTAAAAATACAGGATACTTTAAATTAACACTCACATTGTTGCAGAGTTGCTGTGAAGTCACCAGTCGGCTTATCCACCTTCTTGCTGGTGAACCCAAGGCAGCAGATGACCTGATCCGGGTTGTTGTGGTCAGGGTCCTACTCGGCACTCGACACAAGGGGGCCATGGAGGCTGCCAGGGCCACCTATGCCTCCCTCTGGAGCTGCCTACTACAGAATGACACACTGAGAGGGCCATTTGGGGTTCCTGACTCTTGTTTTGTTGATATTCTTCATTGGCAGGTGAGAGAGATAGGGGGGCTTTATTCAGGTTATAGTTTGTATGGTGCATAATTCTGTTTGTTTTGCTTAAATGTGTGTACCCTCCTTGTATGAATTGACTTTAGTAGTAGTAGTAGTAGTCATAGCAGCAACAGCAACAGCGGCAACTCTTTTTTCCTCTCCCTTTTCTCTTGTATGTATTTGTAAACAGATTTGTATACTGTGCTCATGCTTGTTATGATTTATTTTATTGATTCAATTTCATATATTTATTATTTTGTCTTGTTGCAGGTGGGTGAAGTGTTGCACATGCTAGGGGCACCTCGAGGCACGTCTGTCACCCGGCGAGCAGCAGGTGTGGCCATGATGGTGCAAGCGGCATGTGGGGCAGCACCTCGGCTCACACCCACACTGCTCACCACCACTGTGGCCTCACTCACTACCACTGCATGCTCACAGGTTTGTTCACATCATGGTTGCTTGTTGAACACTAACAAGCCTGATTATTGTTGTGAGATAGATTTGCAAGTAAATGTAAACACAGATCATCTTGTGTGACTTGCATTTGTTTTTACTCTGTCTTTATTTTTCTTCTCTCCATATTCTTTCCAGTTTGTTATTTTCTCATTTGTGTCTCACCTTTCTTGATTCATTTAGTAATTCATTATTTACCCTGCTTCTCAGTCTGCCTCTCCAGCACTGATACACAACTCCCATCCTTTCATCCAGCTCACTGTCTTTACCTTACTGTTTTTTCACAGGTGGGTATGGATGAGAGTGGTACTACTGATGCCCCACAAGCCTTGGCTCTTCATGTTCTGCAGTCTCTGGTCCTCCACTCTCCACTAAGCCCATTTCTACGCCCACACCTCACATCACTCACGTCCACCTGCCTCCATGCCTTTGCCAGCCTATCTTGGGCCATACGGTGAGTAGTGAAGTACTTAAGTAGTTGTGTCAGTAGTACAATACTCTCAAATTTAAAACAGATAAGCTAAAATAACTAAAGAAATATGTTCTGTAATATTTGCATTTTAGTAATACCATAATAAGAGTCTAGTGTTGCCCTCTGTCCTTCAGGAATGCAGCATTACAGCTCTTTGGCTCACTGGTGTCATCTTTGGTTGGCCAAAAGAAAGTGAGAGACGACACCTCAGCCCTCAATAGTCTTACCACACCCGAGTTCGTTTCCCGACATCCTTCCTTGGTGCAGTTGCTCTTATCTGCTCTGAGTGGTGACTCAGAGTGCCACACTGAAGGTAGTGAGGATAGTAAAGTGGCACCTGGCACACTCACAGACATCCAAGACACAGACACATTACCACCCCCAGTTATACAGTTATCCAAAGACACTGCTAAACACACAGATAGACCATATAACACAAAAGATACACACAACCAGAATCACACACCCACACACATGCACATACACATCAAGAGTGCCTCCATCCTAGTGCCTGTACTGAGTCTTGTGGCCAGACTTTCACCTGGTACTGGACTCCAACAAAACCCACATCTCACAAGAACACTCGAGCGACTCTGGCACTCAACTGCTTGCCTTCTTGAATCCCCGGTTTACAATGTACGCAGACTGGCAGCACTAGCACTCGTCTCCCTCACCCCAAGTAATCAAGCACTCCCACGTGCCCTCAAGCTTCTCCTGAAAGCCTCTGATCCAATTACTACAACAAACTTAATTCATGGGCATTTGTTAGCCCTGAGCAACTTCCTCCAAACACACCCCAACCTTGCAGAGGAGTCCAAGCTGAGAAAAAGTGCATCTGCATCACTCGCATGGCTCTTTAGCCCAAGAAACATTTGTCATATCAACACTGCCCTGGCACTCAAAATCATGATGGTTTTAAACATCAATATAATGGATGCCTGCCATATACCAGCACTGGACTCCTCCCTCCCAGGTGCAGCAGAATGTCGCTCCACTCTCACCCTCATGAAGCTCTCTCATTGGCCAAGAAACACCATCGAGAGCTTGTTTCTTTCAGAAGCACCAATTAGGATGGACCTTTTGGAGATCTGCTCTGATGCCATTCTTTATGAGATCAAAGACTGCCACTGTGCCTCTTGGTTACTGAAGTGTGAAAGCTGTTTCTGGCACCATCTTGAAGAAAGCATTCTCACACCCAAGGCAATGGCAGCAATTCTTCAGTTCCTAACAGTCATAATGGAGAAGGTGGAGAGTGCTGGGTCCAGTATCCCTACACAGGGGCTGGCAGTACTGCTTTCCTGCATGAAGGGGTTGCAGGGCAGCAGTGCCACCTACGCTGCACTTGTCCTCTTGGCACACCTCATGAGGCATCCAGCAAACATCACAGAAGACATCCTTGCAGCCTTTGCAGGAGTTCTATCCCAGCATTCACACCCCACATCCTCAGAAGACCATCGACTGGCAGCATCAGTAGCACTCAAAGTCGCCATCAAGCCAATCTTTACTTGCCATCACCAAGTCAGCTTAACAGTCAGGAAGCAGCTCGTCATGTCCACTGTGGCACTGCTCCAGGATGAGGACTCCTTGATCAGGGACACAGCTACTGGCATTGTAGTGGCACTGGTCACACCCTCAGGAGCAATTCAAGAACACACTCCTCATTCCCAACCAAACCCACACCCTAACCTAGCTTTGTTCGAGTTCTTCAGGTATTTGGCGGACAAGAGCATGACAGACAGTGACTGGACTATTCTGAGGATACTCTGGGAGGTCTGTTTTGGTGAAGAAGGTTCAAAATCTTTCTTTTCTGCAACAACTCTGACAGCCAGTCACTTGCGCCTCTTCCAGTCCCATGCAGCTAACTTGTACCATGAGCCAAGGCAAGTCAGTATCTCAGTGGGTGTAGCCTTGATGAAGACTATTGAAGAACACAGACAGACTTCTGTTTGGGAATCACAACAGCAGAATACCTCTTGGAATAAACATCAGGCAGGAAAAGACTCCAAATCTCAAGAAAACACCAACATTGGACAAGAAAACGGTAACCCATCTCAATTTTCTGTGAGAGACTGGCTTGAGAAGGAGAGCGCCAAGCTAAACTGCCAAGGGGAAGCACTGTTTAGCATGGCATCAAATCATAATTTTTGGCATCACAGACAGCTTGCATTTGAGGCAGGAGTTTATGTGGTGTCCTGCAAGGTCTTTAAGCTACTGTGTGAAGTGTTTGGTGTGTCCCCAGAACTGGCATACCTCCTTGTCTGGAGTGAGAAAGGATATGGCACAGTGGATGAGATGGGGTGAACATAATTGTAAAATGATGGGAGTTGATGCTTAGTGGAGTGAAAGTTGGGCAAGAGAGGATAGTTGTAAAATGAAGGGAGTTGATACTTAGTGGAGTGACAGTTGGGTGAGAGGAATGAGATAGAGGAAAGGGAGGAAACAGGCAGACACGTATAGAATGGTCACTCATTACAGAGAGGGCCTGTGTTTAAGTCTGGACCAGCAAGGTGAGCCCATGTTCTAACAGTATGTAGGTGTGGGATGTAAGCAAAGTGGTTGTGACACACACACACACACACACAGAATGATGATGGTGCTGATGACATGTTTTAAAGAATATTTTGTGTGTACCTGACTCTGACCTTTAACTTCATTGTTCTGGAAGAGTATATCTTTGTAAAATATTAAATGCACATATAAAATTTAATATTTTGTAGTAAAGTACCTAAAACCCACATTGTTTCCTTCCTTATACTAAAAATACTGACAAAACTTAGCCTTGAGTTGTAAAGGTATGTAAAAACAAGGCTAAATAAGAAAGATATTAATGTATTTCTCATAGTGCAGAGGGGAAAGAGAGGAAGGGAGGAGAGAAGGCAGGGATCACGCTGGCTTGAAGGAGGACAGGGAGATGTTCCACTACAGCCCACCAAAATGAGGTTTAAGGCTAAAGCTTCATAAGTCCTCTGTCTCAAGCTAAAGTGAACCTGCCATGCTCCTCTCTTCCCTCCAACCCCAAAGAAACAAGTACAGAAATATTTGGCCCTCCATCACATACACACACACACACACACTCAAATTTCTTTAGCTTTTTTGCTTCCGATTATATGTGGAAACTGTCATTCTTTACCCTTCATAACCTAAGCTGCCTTATTGTACACCTTATAATTTTGTAACCTTCAACTTACAACCTATACTCTGGGTCTTCCTAACATCATTGCACCTTGGTGATTAAGTATGTCAATCTTTCTAATTTCTAAAACAAAGATCAGTCAATTACTATAAAATTATCAATAATTATACACCTAAAAAATTCAACATTCAAGGTAAAACAGCTTCAAGGATATTTAAAAGCCAATTTACTAATTCCTTTTCCTCCACTTGAACACACACACACACACACACACATCTACATGTAAACAAACATTCACACTGGAAGTCAAAATACTGTGTGGGAAGCTGACCAAAGTCACCCAAGACCTAACCTGACATGAACTGCTACGGTATGGAAATGTGAAAAGTGTTCTGGGAAAATCCTACACCTCGTTAAGCTTCTGGTCTATGGAGTCTGAAGGAGGGAGCAGGTAGGTGTTGAGGAACTCCTCCACAGAGTCTGTGTTCCACTTGTCGATGGCAAGGGTCTCCATCACATCACCATCTTCATCCATCAGCTTAATGATGGGATCAGCACCTCGCACATACCTGTAACAAAAGATGTTATTTGTACTCCCTTGAAGACCAATGTAACTTTAACAACCAATGTAACTTTAACTTTGATAATGGTGGAGGTGTAGCACTGAAGTATACCACACACTCAAACACATATCATTCACACTCTAGGCCTGTCAGCCCCTGTTGGAAAAATATACAGGAAAAGAACAGAATGCTTTCAACTGTCAAAGGTCTACCTACTTGATGGTGAGGTTTGGGAAGGCCGCAGGTCGGTCACTCTTGACAAATGCTGCAATGGAGAGAAAAAGAGTTAATGGTAATAAATGTTAAGATGAAATGATGAATAAGTCAATAAATGACTGATCTAATAAGAGATCATAACAATAGATGTCTGCCATTTAATATCCGTCTTATGTCTAAACTTTTCCCCTCATCCACTCATCAAGCTGAACACTTATAGATATGGAGACAGGACAGAATGTAGCTCCTTCTCTGTAAAGCACAACTACATGAATACATCTTGCACACATTACATCCTGCTCCTCCTGCTCCTCCTCATTACTTGTACCCACCCTGAACCTGTGGGAAGGCCCCCAGTCGTCACCCACACACTTCAAGCTGTGCCCGCGGGTACTTGCTTGGCACTGCATTAACATCATCCACGGTGCAGCAGTGGCGGCAGTTGGGCCTGTAGTACAACAATGGAAATTCAGTAGTAGTAGTAGTAGTAGTAGTAGTAGAAATAATAACAATTTTTCTAACCACAAGAACCTTTCCAATTTGAGGAGAACTATCAAGGAATCTGACTTAGATTAAATTGATGTTCTGTAATATCAATAATGTTATCTCTACAGCATTCACATCAGTCCTGAACCAAATTCAAGAGGGCTAGTCAGCATTGGAATACAGAGACTTGTAACATAATTATACCACTTATGGTGAACTAGAACCAGTGGCACTACTAGGCAATTCTCTTTGTATTTTCATATGCTTCCTGTCCATAAAAGATCTGATAGTGCTTTAGATAGATGCTTTCTCTAATCAGCTCTATGACAACTCATAATACACCAGCGACCAGATATGTACAGCTTTCCTTTTTTTTTTTTTTTAACACTCTACATGCAAATTTGTGTAGCTACTCTTTCCTAAGACGACACTTCCTTGCCTCTTCCCTCTCCCTTACTCACTCCAGTACTTCCAGATTGAACTCCTTGAGGTTGTCACAAGAGGAGCACATCAGGTTGTCCCGGTTCAAACCCAAGGCCAGACACTCGCTGGCACTCAGATCTGGTGTGATGGACTCAACAAGGGACATCTGCCAAGAGAACATTTTGACTAAATTCAACTCCCTTTTATTGCAGATTCACATAATTTAAAAATACATTTTCCCACCTTTCCTCAACAAGCATTCTGAGAGATTTTGAATAATTTTTGCATTTTTGTTACACAGCTAAGTGATTTGAAATGTCCTAACCTCCCTTTAACCAACATACCACAAGAAGATTTGGAATCATTTTTGACATATAATTTAAATGTCTCAATCTCTCCTTGTCAAGAAGACCAGGTAAATGCAAAACATATATTGGATTGTACAATACATGGTGGCATTCTAGGATAGGGGAAAAAAAATTTACGAAGATAAAAATAATTTTATAACCTCATATTCTAATTTAGACCTCGTAATCCTGCTAGCAGTCACACAGGCTTTATAAATCCCATGGTATACGCAATGAAATTAATGAACTGAATGAATCTACACCTAGCATAACCTAGCCCTTAAATGGTAATATTAATGTTATTCCAATAAATTAGCTCGTTATTCTTTTATATTACTTGATCTCTTTCTGGCACAAATAATTATGTAAACTTGAGTTGGATGTGTTTCCATTGCTGTTTAAGTGTATATTGGCAGTTATACTATCACTCACACCACTCCTTCACACGCACACGAGCCATCTCATATAAGCATCATTAATTCATTTAGACTTCAAATTTACATTCCTCATAAGAAAGTCATGCATTATAACATCAGAGAGAGAGAGAGAGAGAGAGAGAGAGAGAGAGAGAGAGAGAGAGCACCAATACACGCAACACGTCATCACAACAAAACAAACAATCTTATACAATAAAATTTACCATTCTAATGCGCCACAAGCATGCACTGTGGTATTAGGAATACAAATTCCTTGATAAAGAATTGGAAAAGCTAATACAAACTTACTAGCGCCCCTAATAAGAGGAAGACCAACCCGCCCGGCCCGTCCATGTTGGCTGGTGGTGACAGGCTATCAGCCGTCGGCCCAGGGCCCACTCGGCATTCGGCAGTCACCAGTTGCGAACTTCATCCTAATTCATCCTTAATATTTCCCCGTTTGCTTAGTTAAACTGTTTGTTAAAAATCAATTTCTTAAAGATAATTTATATATATATATATATATATATATATATATATATATATATATATATATATATATATATATATATATATATATGAAACATTATCATAATATGTACGGTGATTAAGTAATATTGCCTGGAAATGCGATATGTTACCCTCATAGTGATCAAATTACTCTAACACAAGGTAATTACCATGCACCGGGCAGCACTGGTAATGAGTAATGACCAGAATGTGGACACTGGACAGTGGTGGTGGCGGTCAGGCTTGGAGGCCGGCCGGGGTGCATAGCACGCCTAAATTACATTCACATTTATTTACTTTACAATTTTTATAAACAAGCAAATATCAATGTATGTATTTATGCATGTACGCAAATTATATATTTGTGTATGTCCACTTATACACAACAGACTTAACATGAACCATGATAACAATAACACGTACACTCAGAAAACCCATGTACATACAGCAACGCCCAAACACACCCACAAAACCATTCATATAGTTCTTCACTGCAACACCAACAACAATAATTAACAACAACCCATGTCACCGCTCCCACACACCCAAAAGCACCCAAAACCATTCAAACATTACCCAACACCTCAATACACCAAAAAACAAAAAAAAAAACAAAAAAACACAGTTATCACTAGAAACAAGACTATAAACCAATTTAAAACCATCCCCACACAAAATGCACACACTAAACCACTTAAAATGCTTAATACTAACCCAAACACCATGCAACACCTCAAAAATATCAATAAACACACCCAAAACTCACTAGAAATACTCAGTATACACCAAAATCACCCCCTTGGCCCACATACACCCAAACATATCCAAAAGACCACTCACACACATCCAAATCATTTAAAACACTCATAACTAACGTGAAACACACTCAAAACATCATACAATCCCTCAAAATGCCACCAAACGCACTCAAATACTCAAAACACCTCCACACCACACACAAGACACGTAAAATATGCATAAAAATATCTAACACACACTGAAAACACCCCAAATACAACCAAAACACATTTATAACACCCAAAACACATTTATAACACCCAAAACACACTGCAACACCACCATACTTAAAACATCTCAGTTATACAAAAAAGAAAAGGAGAAAAAAATCCACTATAAAGAACGACAAAATTAGAAGGGAAACTGATCTAAATATCGCTGCTTATTGGCTTTTCCTCCACTTCTACTTCCATTTTTTTTCTTCATCCTCCTGCTTTTTTCTTTATTTTCTTTTTTTATCTTCCTTCTACTGCTTCCATCTACATACCTGAGCCTAGAAAGACATCAAAATACTCGGAAAACACTAGGTATTAGGCAAAATATTGAGCATTGTGGCTTGAATACTACTCCCTTTTCTCCTTATCCTTCTTTATTTCTCCTTTCTTCTTCATTCTAATACTGCTATCTACAAACTTCAGCCTAGAAACACACGAAAACACGTAGAAATCACTAGATATTAAGCAAAATACTGAAGAACTGGGGGCGCTGAAAGAGATACGCCAGCCTGGGGCTATGATGAGGCACCACCTTGGCTGTGACGTCATCAGACTGCGCGGGAAAAGTGATAACTCGGCTATTTACGTAAATTATTTAAAAAATGACCTACAGAAAAAACTAACCTACGGCCGATTGCATGTTATTTTATGACTTGATAAATACTTTAACTAATATTTAAAACATAAAAACATCCCCTGCCAAAATAGTTTTTTTTTCTTTAAAGTGTAAATTAAATATGTTAATAGTATAAATATATTTTCACAAAAAAATCCTAAAATGTCCAGCCATTTTCTCTTCGCGAGTATTTTAACACATTCTTCAAAGTCTGAGCTTTCTTTTAAGGCACTCTACAACGATTTAGACCATCAAACAGAAACATAAACAAATAAAATATGAAAATATATGATATTCGTTTAACAGGACTAAGCGATTATTTTTTTTAAAGTTCACATATTTGACTGATTGGGTTGATTTTACACTTAAAAGACCATAAGTGATTCTTAGATATCATAAAGTCCCAGTTATAGCTTTTTTTTTTTTTTCTCTAAATAGAATTGGAAATTTTTGACCGTTGAGAAGGCTCAAACTCGCGCAATAAAACACCACGAATTTACCGAATACAGGCACGGAACACACTTCAAAGGCAACAAAACATTTATAGAAACCATAAAAACATACCATGGAAACTATATATTATCGTTAAAGAATATATGGAAAAAATATTGGAACCCCATGCTGTGGTGGGCTGCCGGGCGGCTGGAGTGGGGTTCTGAGGGCCCGGGGACCACGGGGAAACAACATAACTGCTCGTTATACCTACCACCTATTCACTATTTGAACTGTCTAAAAATAAATAAATGGCTTTAAAAAATACCTGAAATTAAGGAAAAGTAATGCGTAGGGTTGTGGTGAAGGCAGGAATGGTGACTTATTGGTTTGCAGTACTGTGGTGGTTCACTCTTGTCTCGAGGTTTGCTGTTGCTGATATTTGCCGGGAATATGCCAACACCTCATCCGTGCGTGTGTGTACAGGCATGTTGTGGCTGTGTATGGGCGTGTTTGAGTGTGTTTATGACTGTTACCACAGTTTTTTTTTTTTTAGTTTGTATGGCTGTGTCTAGGTGTGTCAAGACAAAGCAGCAGAAGCACTAAACACGTACAACACCATCACCACCACCACTAGTACTACAACAGTAGGCCGTCTAGGCGGGACTCGGGTCGTCGGGCAGAACACAGCAGAGGGTGTGGGTTCAGACTGTCTGCAACCTCTCCCTTATCCAAGTCTCGCCTCTCACTCAGCAACACTGAATAAAAAAACTCAAATTACAGCCAAATTAATTAAAACTGCAATGAGAAAATATATGAAATACGTATATATGAGAATTTTTACCTAGTTCCCTGAGTCTTTGGGCCCTCTTGTCTTCGCTCTCCATCTCTTGTCTCCTATCAGGTTCGACTCATGACTATTAAAATTAAACTCACTTGTAAAATCCATACTAAACAGGAAGTCTATAGGCAAAACTAAACTAAATAGCATAAATAAACAATGACTAAAAAAATAAAAGTTAAAAAAATGTTGAACAAAGTAGCATACTAGCAGAGTAAATTAGATCAATGAAAACAAATAAATAACATTACTATAAAATACAGGTAACTCACTTGTAAATACACCAAACCTCTCATCAATCTATATCGGGTTATAAATTGGAAAAAAATAAAAAAATAAAACAGGCATAGCTTAACAACCAAATAACATGAACAAATAAATTGATAACGAATAAAATCTCACTTGTAAATAGTCTTTTTCTCTTAAAACCCTTAAAAACTCTAATATTCCTGTCAAACCATCACAATGATTAGTCTTTAAAATCCCAATACTCATACTACAGCATGTCAAATTTTCACTACTGCTACAGAAGAACCCTTGAACACCCCAAATGCAAATGCCTGTCAAACTATCACTGGTATCTTGGACACATCACTGAAAATTGAAACACACACTTCCAGAAGAGCCTATATAGTATCACTGAAGCCCTATAAACATCTTGAAAACCACAATACTCCTACAGTCTGTCAACAGTGGAGTAATGTAAACATTCATTTAAACCCATTAAATCCCTCAGAAGTAATGAAGCATGTGATGGGCATGGAAGCAATGGGGATACTTTATTGAGATGGCATGGACAGTGACTTGTAATGAATATGATGATGATTGGTTTGTCTATTAATTCTCTTTTGTAATAATTTGAGGGTTCTAAAAAGAACCCAGGGGAGGGGAAGGAAGGATAACAGGACTGGGGAAGGATAAAGGGTATGGACTAGGAAAGGGTAAAGGATTAGGACTGGGAAAGGATAAAGGGTCAGGACTGGGAAAAGTTAAAGGATTCAGATTGGGAAAGGATAAAGGTCTAAGACAACAGAAAGATACACTGTTAGGACTAGGAAAAGATAAAGGGTTAGGGCACTTGGCAAAGATACAGGGTTAGGATTAGGAAGGTCTAGTTTTAAGTGGGAAAGAATAAAAGACAGGAAAAAGGTTAGGAAGGAAGAGAAGAAGAAGAAGGAAAAAAAAAAAAAAAAAAAAAAAAAAAAAAAATAGGAAAGGAGTGGAAAAAAAGTTACAACTAGGAAAAGATAAAAAGGTAGGAAAAGATAGGAAGAATCAGGTATGTTGGGGGAAAAAAGGATTTTGAACATGAAAAAGAAAAATAATTATATATATATATAAAGTTACATAATAAATCTTTCACACAGCTACTGTCACAGTTGCTCAGCAGCATCAAACATTCCACACTTCCACAATCACAAACATGCATACAAATTTATGTTTGAGACTACAGGTTCAGCTGATTGGAACAGGTTATCTAATAAATGCCAAAGTCATCAAAGCCAGACAGGGATAACAGAGTGTCAGTAATTTATGAAAGTACAATCCAAATTTAAGTGACTATGGGTGGGATGCATAGCTTGGGATAACAATAGGGGGTGACAACCCTGTGGATGAATGTAGGATGCAGGATGGGGGATAAACTACAAAGAGGTCTCATGGCAATGAGAACTCCAATCACACCTGTATCAGGTACGGCATTTAACTTAGCATATGAAAAAGTTTTTTTGCTAATGTTTTTTTTATGTAGTCAAATAACTTCTTGAAATAGATCTCTTTGTACCATAACCAATGATGATATAGAATTTTGCCACATTTGGCAAACAATCTGATTCAAGTCTGGAGGAGAGTTGAAGTTGATGGCAGTATCACAGACATGTAAGCTTCAATTCTCCTTGAAAGGTGTCTGTAGTGATGACGGCAGTAGAGAGGAAGGTAATTGCACCTGTAGGTTCTTTGAATTCCTCTATACTGTCGTTATCGCCATACTGGCACCAGGGGCGTGTTAGTGTTTCTTTTCATCCTCCTGTAACCGGTTGCAGTCAGGCTTGTCCTCATGCATGGGACACTACAAAACAGCGACACTTAATGCTAAGCAACAGGCGTCACGTCCTCAGGTGTAGGAAGCCCTCAGACTTTGTGACATGTGGCACTCTGCCCATAGTGGTCAACACGTGCAACGATACAATCTTGTTTCAACACAACCCATTTTCCAGCACAGCCACAAGCACACCTGTGGAAATACCTGTGATATGGGTAGCGTTTTACAAAAAGACAGCTCTCATTAAAAACCAAACAGTGATATGCTTTCAGAAATCCATCTATCTTGACATGAGGTAGAGCTAAGTATCAATGGGTACCAACACCACTAGGGCACTTGTACAATGAGATGGTGACTAATAGCTTTGGTTCATAATAGCATACATTGTAAGACTTCACTGTTATTGTTGAAGTGAGTCTGTTGAGATCTCAGTATGAAGAGCCTCCCTTACAAAATACTTGATTCAACAAGATATGGCTAAACTGAAGTCTTTGTGCCTGTGGACAGAGGACATGAAATATCTTGTCTTCCCACCACAGGTCTCCAAACCTTCAGTCAGGCATCATATTTTGTACTCCTTAAAACTAAATAATAGCTCATGTTTGTAGCTTTGGTTGTGCCACTCACACAGCTAATCCTACATCTGACCAAAACTCCTGAGCATTGTGCAGTTGTCCATCATAACATTTCAAGCAGAAGAGTTCTGGGATACAACCCCAAGGGATTTGTACTGTGGGGGTCAATCCCATAATAAACACTGGAATGTGGATCCAGCTGGTCTGTCACTTTAACAGTTGCTCATCTGAGATCATACTTCCTAACATAATTTACTTGGGCTTGTACAACACAATGCAAATATCCAATACAGAACTTTCAATGATAAATAATTCAGTACACTGGCAAGCAGTACAGGCCCACAGCACATAACAAATCCCAGTGCCATGCAGCATACATGGCATCCACATTAACCTGGTCCAGACCAATACCTTTGGATCAATTAAATTGTATAATATATAAAGAAACAAGCAACCGGTTACAGGAGAATACTGATAAAAAACTGGTATAATAAAAATAGTCTATACAAATTCTGTAGGTTGGAGAGTGGCAAGTTGGGCCTCAAGACTAGAGTACTGTGGTACACCGTATATCACGGAGGAATCCCACCGCCGACCCTCACAGTGTGCTGAAACACTAACCCTCGCCTCTCACAACAACTAATTATCTTGTGGACACTGGCGGGGTCAACATGACTCAAAGCCATAAAAATAACAATGGAAATATATAAATAAATAAGTAAAATATAAAATCAAATAAAAACATTGATTAAAGGATTATTTAGAGTCTAAATTACCCAAACAAGTTGACATTAATGGCTAGAACATTTTAAAAAGATGAATGAAAGAGCAAATACTTTTACTGGCATGATAAATCGTCCACAAAATAATTATAATAACATATTAGCATCTAAATACTATTTTTGCCTGAGATATCTCAGACAATAGGACACTAAATGAGCACTGCTGACCAACTACAAACAATCCAAGCTTCATTTGCACAAATATTCCACTGGACAGAGCATATTAATGTAATACGATCAAGAAATATCTTTCCTTTAACAAAGTACCATTACTTTTTATGAAAAAACATTAACAGCGTGATTGTTTGTAATATTGTGGAAATGTTAATAAGTTGTAAAACTTATGTTTAACCATTAAAAACTTTCCAAATTAACAAAATTTCAAATATTATACCAAATAATACTTTAAGGAAAATAAGTAGATTTTGTTAAATTTTATGCCAAATCTTAAAAAAAAAAAAAAAAAAAAAAAAAAAAAAAAACAAGTCCACAATGCAGCATGTGATTCTACTAATATACAGGACATTGGGTTGCTTGCTCATGATGATCCCAGTTATTGCTGGCTAGGACACATCATCACGCATTGGGAACAACAACAGTGATTTCACTTTGCGTGACACGGACAGTAAAGCCAGTAAGCACTACCAGTATCACAGAACAAGAACATTGTAGTTACCAGTTCATAATATGATCAACTTTTTTTGACTTCACCTTGTAGTACTTGGACAGTTTCACGGGGAAACTGGCACAGACAGTGGTGCAGAGGGTGCAGCCTGGCGGACAGAGCAGATAACAGTAATGACTGCGGCCCTGCTCACTCTTCCACCGTTCAGTAACCCCGCCACCCTGCCCCACAAACTGCTCTGCTTCCCAGCACCACTAAGCTGTTACCAATATGCCCTTGGTGGTCAGGTGACATAGCAGGGACTCTGTAACAGCACGGCAATGTTGCCTCTGGGCAGTATCCTTCTCCTCTGCAGC
The DNA here is from genome assembly GCF_017591435.1 of Portunus trituberculatus. NCBI lineage: Eukaryota > Metazoa > Arthropoda > Malacostraca > Decapoda > Portunidae > Portunus > Portunus trituberculatus. The sequence continues at coordinate 21,463,639 of NC_059293.1, read as the reverse complement.
CACCCAGTGCATGGGCGGCATGGGCAGCTTGGATGGGCAGGGTGGTTCTGCTGACACACGAGGCACTGCAAGCTGGGATGGACTAACAGAGCCACTACAGGAATCAGACCGTGCCCTGCTGGCTGTAATGGTGGTACTAGCAGCAATACTTATAGGAGCAGCGGTGACAGTTGGTGGACTCTGTCGGTTTGGAGCTGGTCGTTGTTTAGCTCTCGGGGATTTGCTCTCACTGCGTGCAGTTACTGGAGACACAGAAGCCTGGTGTCTGCGCTTGCCTGGCCGCATGGTTGTCTGCAATACAAACATTCATAAGCTACCCATCTTACTCCATGAAAACAAAAAGCAAGCAAGATATAATTCAAATTAAGGAGTCTGCCAAACAACCCATCATGCATCAGAATAAGTAACTTAACCTGATCTGACAGGCATCTTACAATCTCCTCAGTCAACAATTCCATAAAGTATCCCCAGTGCAATAAAATCACTTCACCAAAGAATGTGTGGTGGCATAGGACACCAAGGGATCCAAATTTGGACATTCATAAATTATTCACAAGTTGAATGTGAAACAAAACATTTCTAGAGATTTTTTCTGTAGTATTAAAGATGGCACCCATCATAACAACAGCAACAATAACCATCACTTGTTTTTTATCATGTCCTTTTCCCACTAGTATTCCACTTTCCCACTAGGTCCCCCAAGATTGTTGGGGGTGGATAATCTTACCAATAGCACCTCCTAACAAAGCAGTAAAATAATGACATTTAGTGAAGTAGTTTATGCCCAACATATTTTTTGTGTTATTATTTGGCAGCTGGCCTTAGTGTGTCCTACACAGGCTCTCAAAGTTTGGTAGGTGCCTCCCAAAAGATAAGTCCACAATGACAAATCTTGTCACCCCACTAGCAAGCAAGGAGAGTTTGTTCGGGTGTTGGTGAGCATGCGGGCACTGTGAACTAGTACAACATGATGTTGAGGGTCCTTGGAGGACTCGGAGGGAAGGGGGGGTGCAGATCCCCCTGATAGAAGACATTTTGGCTAGGGATAAGATTGGGGGGGCACAACCCCCCGTTAGTTTAGTCTATGGGGGATCTGGGGGATGCAGCCCCTCAGCTAGTCTAGGGTTGGGGTCTGGGGGTCACAGCCTCCAAGCTAGTTAAGGCTAAAGGATCCATAGACTTTTTGTGTGCAAATTTTGCCTCCCTACACCAAAACCCCCGATTCCCCACGTGCCCCCAAGTTTGCTGAGGGGGAATGGAGGGCGGGGGTATTTAAAAATACTGAAGGAAGTGCTACTGGTAAGATTTACCTTGTTAGAGGTAGAAAACATTATTAATTAGAACGGCTTGCCTTATCTTAATACTCATCTAATTCTTTCCAAAAGTTTTGCCCACCAGTGTGATGGAGGTTAAAACTAAGACACTATCTACCTATCAATACCACACTAATGCGTCACAGATAAAGTAAATTAATATTTACGCGAACTGAAACAATAGAACACAAAGTAAACACAATTAAATCATTATTAAAACAACAATAGCCAAAAGAGAAAGTTAAAATTTAACCCTACGGTAGACGCCACACAAAGAAACTGCTTACATGCTGAGAGGTGCCAAAGTCCCCCTCCTGCTGGTTCTTCTGCTGCTGCTGCCCCTTGCCCAATCGACAGCCCGAGGTAGTGGTGGCTGTAGTGACCTTCGTTCCTGCCATGGCGATGCTGGTTGTGGTGGTGGACGTAGCCTGCTGGTTGACGCCTCCTGCAATCTTGCTGTCTTCTGCTCCTTCCGTCCCGCTGCTCTCTGCTTCCAAACACTGGCCACCGACGTCAGGAATCGCTGCCTTGGGGAGTTCTGCTTGCTGCCACTTCTTCATCCGTGGTGTAATTAAAAAAGTGCTGTACACTTCAGTACTGGGAACACCACAGAGTGCGCCTTTCGTATATCACAGTTTGGGAGCCTCAGCCTGTGTCACAAGATGGCGGCGGCAGACAATAGTCCCATCGGCAGAGCTTCCTGTCCCTCGCTCGCCACAGCTTCACTAGTCACTTCCAAATACCTTCTTCCTGACGCTCGCTGTGTGATACATCCACGGCGTTTTCCTGCCGAACCCCAGTGCAGAACTGTACGCCTCAAGCACGCAAAATGCAAGAGCAACTGAGCTACACCTCCTCCGTCCCTTCTCTCTACTCTTCCATTGAATCACAACAAAGGGAGAGAGTTGGTCTGACGTCACAGCCACCCAGAGCTTTTAGACTTTCCTCTGACGTCACATGCATCAGCCAATCCACATAAGGCTCCCTCTGACGTTCTACCCAAGAGCCAATGAACGATCGAGTTGACTTCTTCTTGGTGTCTACTTTCACCTTGTGCAAGAGATTTGAATGTAGTGCTTTTTCATGTTGTATTTCTAGGATTTCATATGTCTCAAGTTAATAGATATGTAGATTCAAGTGATTTCAGAGTGATTAGTATAACAGTGTTTGTGGAACATAAGGATTTATGCGTATTTGTGGCTGATAGGCAGGCGTTGTACGCGGTGGCATCAATGACCTTTGTGAATCATCGGGTTTTGTCGGCTACACTCGGGCTGGTCGGGTTGCTGGGGAGAGAGAGAGAGAGAGAGTCGTGCCAGGCTCCGCTTATGGTTCCTCCTCTATGACCCACACGCACACTGGAAAGTTTGGATTGATATGTATATACTCCAGTTTTCAATGGTTTGGACACATAAATCTCTCTCTCTCTCTCTCTCTCTCTCTCTCTCTCTCTCTCTGGCAACATCAAATTGTAACATCACATATGGAAGTGTTGGGTGTTCTGTCCTTATACTTGTAATTTTAAACAATCCAATATTCAAGTTTGTACTATATAGACTAGTCGATTTACATTACATTACCTAGCTACAACGAGAAGAAACCTGTTATAACACATGCGCATGGTTACTACTGCTTATAAAGAATTGTTGAGAACTATAAATGCTATTGGATGGTAATATGGTGGAATGAAGGTATACATAAATGCTTGTGAAATAGTATAGACCATGAGAGGTTGCCAGCACGATAAATAGAACTTCCTTGGATACACAGGGACGAAGCTGCATCACTTCATCACCACCTCTACTGCTGAAGGCGAAGGGGGGTCTGTGATAAAGGCGCACTTTAACCTTCTCAGCCTCTGGGGCCGCTTGGCAACGCAGCCGCTTCCCCCACCTCTCTCTCTCTCTCTCTCGTCACGTGTCACCCTTGCACCTGCCCAAGCTCACTCGACCCTTATCTCAGAGCTTGTTGAACTTATGATTTCATGGTACTGAAAAAAAAGTTTTCTCTCTCTCTCTCTCTCTCTCTCTCTCTCTCTCTCTCAATACAAAACATACAGTAATCATAGAAGTCTTATCATATATTGCATACTATATAAAGCCCGGGGATGCAAAGGAAGCGTCTCCACAGGATGCGAAGGCTGTGAGCGTCACTTCCTATGAAGCCGCCGCGCCGCTGACGTCACGTCACTCTCCCCCATTTGCCCCTCAGGCCTCTACCAGCTGACCCTGCGTATATCCCCACCATCACCACCATCGCTACCTCCTCAGGCTTATGAAAATTCGTTCTATATACTATGCATGGCCGTATTTCTAAAAAGTTCAGCAGGATTATTTTACAATGCCGCAAGAACGATTTGTCAGGTGGTTTTTTTCTCCTATACCTATACCTAGTTCAATATTAACACCACCATCACCAATACTTTGGATCCTGTAGTAAATGGATAGGTGTGGACCTCACATTTACTTTCTAACCACAGCAATGATTGGCTGGGTTCTTCAACCCCTAAATAACTTCATGTATAGGAAATGCAGCAAAGAGAGAAATGAGGTTACTTATCGGATCAACGCTGATCCACCCATACATTTATGTATGCCTATTCGTTAACTGCCTTAGGAAATTGATTTGGATTCCGTACGTGTATTCTTAGGTTTTTGCTTTATTCATATCCAAATCTCTCTCTCTCTCTCTCTCTCTCTCTCTCTCTCTCTCTCTCTCTCTCTCTCTATATATATATATATATATATATATATATATATATATATATATATATATATATATATATATATACATACATACATATACGAGGAAGAATTACGAAACATAACGGTAACTTTTTAAAGGATGAAAACTAGAGGCTAACAGCTACACATACTACTCTTACTGAAATGACGTCTATTAAACTTTAACTTCCGGAAAATAAGCAAATGCTTCCTGGGTAATCCTAGAACGTGCTATGCCTCACTCACTCGGCCACCCCTTCCGCGGCCTCTCTGACCTTCGCCAGAGAAGCTGGAGCATTGAACAGACTTTTTTTTCTTTACATCGACACGTAGAAAACGGATAAATTCGATAGCAGCCTCAAGTATTCATGCTTATCTCGGACTGAAGCAGAATTGTGAGGCTGTTTGATGCCTCCTTCAACACTTACAAATACATTTCCCTCTCCTTTATATCCTTTATATTATTACTTAAAAGTACAGACAAAGCAGAGAGAGAGAGAGAGAGAGAGAGAGAGAGAGAGCGCAGGATGTGTGCCGTTGCCAGCGACATCAGCGACAACAAAACAACAGCTGATGGTGGACGAAACTTTCCTACAGAAAACAAAACAACGCCACCGCATATATCCTGAACACCTCACCACCGCATACCGTACCTTTGGGACACTAGAGGCTGTGATACACAGCCTGCACGGCACCAACAAACCCTCAAGAAGAAAAAGAAGGTGGACGAGACTGGTTTGGCAGGTCTAAAGAGGCGATTAACTCCACTAATCAAGGTAGAATGGCACACCCTTGTTTGAATAGACAATAATAGTGTTACACTGAGCCTTGCCGAGGATGTTGGCGGCCTTTGGTGGAAAGGTGGGCGTAGCAGTTTAACATACCCAAATAATAGAATGCCAATGTGTTCGGTGCGTGTCTGGTATTATTCCAGTTTTTCATCAGTCTCACCAAGGCTTTTCTGTAAATATATGGTGACAGACTTTTAAAGATTTGTTATGAATTATGTACCTTTCACAGAGTTAAGAGGGACCCACATTCATCACTAGTGCCGATCAGTTTGATAGTACTACTCTTGATGATCCCTGGCCACCACTGCCACACACACTGGATAGGTAAATTTTTACAATAACATGAACAGGTCACTTCGGGATGAAGTAATATTTTTTCTGGTAAATTTTGACCTGTTTTGAGTGAATATGCACTTCGTTTCCGTCGCAAATCTTTTTTTTTTTTAACTCCCCCTCGTTTTTATGGAAACACGTTTTTGCGGAAAAACTAACCAACTCTTTCTTGCTTATGCTAGATTTCGACCTGTTTTGAATAGATAACTCTTTCATTGCAAAATAGCTTATGTCTAGATACTTTTTTTTTTTTCTGACATATATGTACCGGTTTTCAATGATTATACACTAACCTTACCTAACTTGAACCTAATCTTACCTAAACCTAACCTAACGTAACCCAACCCAACCCAACCCAACCCAACCTAGCCTACCTAACCTAGCCTAGCCTAGCCTACTTAACCTAACCTAACCTAACCTATTTTAAACTAACCTAACCCAACCTAACTGTAATGGGTAAGATATTCATAGAAAGTCATTACCTTATTGGTGGTCCAGTCCTTCCTCATTGCTGGAGACATCACTGAGAGAAGATGGCTGGATAAATTTTTACAATAACATGAACAGCTCACTTCGGTGAATAGCAAAGAAATAATGCACGCTACACCCAACACACGGTGACATCTTCCTAAGACTGATTCAAATATTTCAAATTGAACCACTTTTCTTGCCACACGTTGAAATATGACACTATGATTGGCTGAATTAATTTAATTTTTTTTATTGGCTACTGTTTTTGTGTTGAAACAAAAGAACCAATCACCATCATAATATATCGTGCTTGTGCAAATAATGTAACATACACACACATGAACGCACACAGCAAAATGGCGTTCCTCAGTGCCCGCCTGTCCATGGCACGTGGTGGTGTCTCGCCTCCTGCCATTGACACAGCAATGAGATTAATCTTGAAAAAGTTAATAAATAACAATTTGCGACGTGAATGCAAATTGATGAGAAGAACAAGGTCTTTAATATGAGAAGGGTAACGAAAGCCAACTTGCTGTTCATGCTAAAGTAAAATAATACCTTCATTATTCCATATAGATGTACTATGTCTAACTATGAATGGAAGGTATTATTGGTAATGTACAGAGTTGGATGTGACTTAAATGTTTTCATGTGTGACTTCTTTGGATCTGGTGCAGTTGTGACTTTGCTAATCTATTTTCAGCCAATGCAGTTCGATGTGCAGCTTTGTAACTCAGACTTTTCTCGGTGCTAAATTACAAAGTAAACTCTAGCACAATAACAGAAACATGCTTATATAAGACAGAGAGACACATATTTACTATTTTTTTTTATTTTATTTTTTTTTTTAGTTAAAACACAACTAAACTGATATTTATAGGTCATCCTCCTCTTCCTCCATGTCCTTCTGGTTCATCTTCTCCAGCCACAGCAAATAGAAAAAAAGTTGTCTTTGATCCTGTTCAAAGTGGCAGAAAATGGGCAGCATGACTTTGTTTAGTATAACTTTTTGAAAACATTTATGAATTTTTGACTTTGCAAAGTCACAAGTCAGTGCCACGATGCCCAGCTCAGGTAATATACGTACTGTTCAAGTGAAAACATCCAGAAAATATTGAGTATTGTAATGTTCTTATTGGAGGAGAAGGTGAAAAGAAACACAGGTGCAGGGAGGTGAGTTTATTCCCGACTAGTTTTGTTGTACAGTAAGCCCCTGAATTTAGCGAAATCCAGCTTAGCAAAACCCTTATTTAGCGACTGTCTGGAAAAAGGCCAAGCCCTCAAGTTTAGCGATTTTCTCTCATATTTAGTGAATGTACCGCGCTACACTGTCCTGCCTCCCGCTCGCTCTGAGCTAATTGTCCCGCCTCCCGCTCACTCTGAGCCAATCGCATGTCTGTTTGGCCGTGACGTCAGCCCCACAGTGCCTCCGGCATTCCCGCTCGACATGAGCTATTGTGTGTGTTAATCTAGCGTGTGAACTCATTTTTTGTGCTCCCATCCTCGCTGTTTAGCGAATTTCGCTATCACCATGGCCTCCACTAGTGGTTCTGGGGTGCTGATTCTCATGAAGGTGGCGATGTTGCTGCTGTAAATGGGGTTTCGAAATGGGGACTTTGGGCGGACAAAAGACTGATTGGTATTTTTCCCTATTTAAAGTAGTATTAAAATTTGGTGAAATCCCAATTTAGCGATGGTTTCGGCAGACTAATAGGATCGCTAAATGTGGGGGCTTACTGTATGCTTCTTCAGTTCCCCTGAAGAAGCATACAGCAAAACTAGTCGAGAATAAACTCATCTCCTTGCACCTGTGTTTCTTTTCACCTCCTCCTCCAACCTGTCTGAATGTCTGAACAATGTTCTTATTGTTATTGTGAAGTTATATTCACTCTTATGGTCACTTTAAGATTTGTTGTTGTTTTATAATTTGGCAATTTAAAGATTTGTGTTTTAGGTTGGGATATTATGAATCTTGATAATCTTCATTCAACAAACTATACTACTGGATTACTTTCAGTTTGCTTTTGAAGGACCACAATGGGGGACGACTGGAAATCTTGGACATATCGGCAGAAAGTGATCATACAGTTGGAGGACATCATCCGGCAGATTCCTGGAAACCAAAGAAATGCCCATGACATTGAGCTTCAGGTGCTCAAGATTGAACAAAACTAATATAATATAGATGTTATTTCGAAGTTCACTTGTAAAGCTAATTGCATGATTTGCCTGTGATTTCTCAAGTGCACTTATTGATGTATATGTCAACTATTTCTGTTTGCTTAGAAGAAAAGATTGAAAGCTAATAAATTTTTTTCTAGGTTTTTCAAAGAGCCACCAAGAAGGACGAGTATGTGCAGCTGATGACGCGCATAATGATGCACATGCAGCAGGAGATGGCTCAAAGCACCACACAAGCCAACAACAATCCTCACATTCCTGAAATTCTTAATCGCCATCCTGGACCTTCTCAGATAAATGGCCCAAATACTCCCATGATGAATAATACTATGAGTATGCATGGGTCACCTAGGATTGGGCAGCCAATGCCACCTAATCTTCCAACGCAGGGAGGTGAGATGGGAAATTGGACAGCTAACAACCGGCGTATCAATGAGATGCAGATATCAGGTGTGGGAAAGAAACAGCCAGCCCTGACTATGTCTCAGCTAGGTGGCCAGCAAGGTAAGATGACACAGATCCAGATGACAATGGGTGCTCAGACTGGGGGTAACGCACCCATGGGTCAAGTGGTTGGACGTGGAGTTGGAGCTGCTGCCACCATGCAACCTCGTGTCCCTTCCCCAGGATTTCCTCGCCAGGGGACTCCAACCCCTACCAGCGCTTCACCTGCACCCTCGTTGTCAGCCCCCAACAACCAAGCATCACCTGCATTTGTGAGTCCCTCCCCATCCTCGAGTATGGTTCCTTCACCTGCTGGAGGAGGTAATAGTGGAGGTATGGGTCGTGGAGTGGGTCATCTAGGGGCACCATCTCCTGGAATGATAAATACTCCAGGACAGACACAGCAACCCTCTCCAGCACCTGCAGCCATGTCCAACAGCCAGGTGGAGGAAGCTGCTTATATGGAAAAACTACGCCGCCTCAAGAAATACGTGGCACCTCTTGGCCGTATGATACAGCGCATGTGTAATGATGAAGGTGATAAATCTAAAAAAATGAAGCAATTGTATGACATGCTGCAGAATCCTACACGTCGCATGCCTATGGAAACACTCATAAAATGTGAGAAGGTTCTTGAACGTCTTGAAATTCGTGAAAATGAGGTTGAGGCACCAGTACCGCCAAGTATGGAGACCTGCACTGCTGCCTTAGAGGAGATGCTAACCACAGTGCTCAAGTCTCCCTGTGCAGCTCACACTCTGCACCGCACACTTTCCCCAGCCCTCTCTGTTCTTTTAGGACCAACCTACTCCACCCATCCAGCATCCCTTGCTCCAGCCACTCGCCCACTTCAGCCTCCCCCAGAGACGCCTGACATCAGTGACATTGTACAGGGAGAAGTGGCTCGACTCAATGCTCGATTTAGGATTAACCTTGACTGCCAGATGCCACCAGGAAGTGATGAATTGACACTGATATGCCAGCTGGATGACCCTAACTTACCATGTGTTCCTCCCATTACCCTCACAGTGCCTGCCTCATACCCAGACAAGCCTCCTCGTTGCCACTTGTTGGCCGTTGACTATGAGAGCACGGAATTTTTGCACAGCATCCGTGAGAGCATGAATGAGCGTTTGCAGAGTAGGCCACCACACTGTTCTCTGACCATGATGCTGCATAGCTGGGAGATGAGTGTGCGTCAGGCCTGTTCTCCGCAACCTCCACTTGCTGCAGCCTTGACAATTGCTTCCCCTGTCTAATATTAGTCTTGTGAATCAGAACCTGTGACATAGTGAAGGGAGATTGGTGGAGTTGAATGACATCAATAGATAATTGAGTTTGACAATATTGTGTTGTAAAAATCAAAGAGTAAATCAGTGACAGTAGTAAAACCTACCAAAGAAATCAGATAAGAAATCCCACTGAAATTTAATGAATATGAAGAAATGTGAAAAGAGATTAAAGGAGTTTTGTAGAAAGTCTCATATGGAACTGTGATTTAGCTAGAATGGAAAGTATTTATTACTGTTAATGCTGCACTATAAGAAGGAACAATCAAACATAACTTGATACATGGATGCTTTATTTAGAATTATTTAGTTTTGGAAAACATTAAGCACGTGTTATGATATACTGGAAAAGAGCCACGCTTGGGGATTGTGCTGTCCCATCTCTGTTTCTTTTTATGTTCAACTTTATTGTAAATTCATAGTTAGTTTTTGTGCAGACAGTTGTATTATCATGTTTGTTCCAAGTCACTCTGTGTGTGTGTGTGTGTGTGTGTGTGTGTGTGTGTGTGTGTGTGTGTGTGTGTGTATATATATAATTCATCTCACCTCAGTCACCTGCTGCCTGCTGGTGTTTGTGTGTGTGTGTGAAGCTTGTTTGTCCACTTTATTTCTACAAAACATGCCAAGTGGAAAGTGCTTTTATTTCCTAAAAAAAAAAAAAAAAAAAAAAAAAAAAAAAAAAATGTCTTTATCAAAGTGATTAAATGAACACACTAATACTTTCTTATACTAATTTTCATGAGACCTTCTTCCCCATGATATACTTTGTTATACAATTTTAATTCTATTTTATTTATTTACATTCATTTTTTTATGTAGGAATGAATCCAGCCAAAGAAAAAAAAAAAAGTTGATAAAAATGCCCACTGAGATGCCATGCCAAGAGTCAAAAGGGTTTGGCTGAAACTCAGTATGGAAAGCCAGGATTACCAGTAAAGCAGCCTTGACATCTTTACAGTTGTAGGTGTGCATGATTGTTTGAAGTTGATTTAGTGAATCACTCACTGAACTAAATAATGATCTGGTTCAGATTTCTGGTGCAGCCTTCTTTAGTTCCTCCTGGATGGCTTCTGCCAGTATCTGGAATCCCTGCAATGAAATTTTTTATTCTCTCTCTCTCTCTCTCTCTCGAACTGATAAGGCAGAGATAGGAAGAACAAAGAAAAGCTGGAAGTTATTGGATTAGATGAGAATAAATAGAACAAAATTTTGTCAAATAGAGGTAGAAGGAAGGAAATGTAGCCACTTTATGCTTGTAACTTACTTTGATTTTTAATGATTATGCAGCCACTACATACAGTGCTTACCTTGTCTACTGAGTCTTGGGATATCATGGAGAAGCTCACTCTGATATATGGGGAAGGCTGAGTTGAATCAATCAAGAATTCGCATCCGGGCACAATGAAAAGGCCCCTCTTAAAGCAACGCTGTATTACCATTTCAGTCACATCTTCGAGTCTCAGAACCTGAGGGAATATATGCATACAAACTTCAGCAAATAGATGAGGCAAATTCTAAATTAACTTTTGTTAGAGAGGTGTAGGGAACAAGTTAATTTCATAAAAAGGGATTCTGCAAGAAGCCAAAGCAGGCCTCGTGTGGCAGTCCTTGTATGAAACATATTTATCTATGTACTTTCTTAACAGCTCTCATCCTTACCATAAATTTGTCAAATCTTTTTAAGTTTTGTAATGATTCAGCACTAACAACTGATTATTATTATAATCATGTGTCGTCGCTTACCTTCAACCACAAGAACATTCCATCAGGCTTCCTCCACTCACACAGACCTGCATATAACAATAAAAAGTAAAAATGAAAATCACATAAATAGACAGGAATACTACTTCTTAGAGAATTTCAAATTCCAATCTTCAAGAGCACTGCATTGTCAACTCCAAAGCATACATGTATATTAGGAATTCACAGGAACATTATCATCTTCTCAACAATGAAATGGCCAAATGGAAGTATAGAGCAAAATTCTGAAAGATCTACAATTGAGAACAAGTGAAATTGAGTCGTCCACATAATTATTTACTTTTAATTAGTGAATTCATTACAAGAAGAACACGTCAACAGCAGCAGTCACTCGGCGCCACAGTCTGGCCTCTATCACCATCAGTCAATACCAAGGATTCTATATTATATATTCCTTGGTCAGGACTCAGAAGGGATCGAGCCGATCGCCACTCCACACTCACTCACCAGTTAAGTGTTTGGTGGCCGCTTGCAACGCCATGTCACGTAATTGCTTGTACTTCATGGCGTTGTTCTTGTTCATCTCTATGTAACCCTCGCGACCCAAACTGCTTAGGAGCTCGGAAGTGACCACCTGTCAACATACATCTGTTCATTCTGTTATTCGTGCTCATACTCCCACCACACTGTTATCAAAGACCGCAATGATGATAAGTCGAATCATGTTATTCTTACTAATAAGGATGTAGTCACTCACTTCAAATGTGAAAACTTTGAAATAACCACAATTTTCAATAATGATGTATGTAAGTTAGGAACGGCCCTTTGTCCAGGTCATTTATTACTTTCACGTACCTGGGAGAATGGTGAAGCATGACTCATAATCAATGCATGCTGTATCATTAATTTCTTCACGAAAGGTTGATCAGCCGTTATGTAGCCGAGCCGGACGCCAGCTCCTATAGTTTTAGAGAATGTGTCCACGCGTATCACTCGCCCTTCTGTGTCAAGGCTCAGGAAGGATGAACGAACCTGATCAGAAAAAAAAGTCACTATGATTAAAAATGCTTCATTCAGCAAACTTGATTCAAGTTCAGCACCTCAAATATTTGTGGGTCTGTATTCTGAAATCACTCTCTCACCATGGGGTTTCCCAAGGCTTAAAAGTGTGTCTCCTGTACGATGTAGAAGTACAAGTAATCGGACACAGATCCGTAAAAGCACCCTTGAAAACCCGTGTGACTTCAACTAGAAGTATGTCAAAATACGGTGAGTTTGAAGGAAGAAAAACAGCACTTGATGAAT
>NC_059293.1:21401088-21446088 GCF_017591435.1 Portunus trituberculatus | reverse complement strand
TATATATATATATATATATATATATATATATATATATATATATATATATATATATATATATATATATATATATATATATATATATATATATATATATATATATATATCACAGGGCAGGTGTAATGTTGGCTATGATAGGGTTCACACTAGTAGATATCTGTTAATAATAATAATAATAATAATAATAATAATAATAATAATGATAATAATGATAATAACAATAATAATAATAATAATGATAGTAATAATAATAATAATAATAATAATAATAATAATAATAATAATGAAAATAATAATAATAGTAATAATAATAATAATAATAATAATAAATAACTGAGAGCTGGTTTTACAAACAACTTTTGAATTGGTTTCCGTGATGAGAAACTGCTCTCTGATTCCGTAGCTAGGAGTGCTAATTATGTTCATTAACAAGAAAATAAAGAAAACAATGCGTATACAATATTACCAATCATACCCTTGATTACCATGAAAGGTCAGAGTTTGATGAACATCATCATCTCATTTAAAGACTGCAGAGAATATATGAAAAATTTGGACTATATCACATTATATAGATTATTTTTCCCATCAAGTATCTTTACACCGTTAACATATGCCGTGCCAAGCGTCGCTTGTTGCTCCACCCAAGGTAAAATGAATACGATATCGTATTTGTTTTACCTTGGCTCCACCATACTCAGCATGACGATTGACGACGCAAGCTTACATGAGAGGAGGAATAATTTTATACAGTCCATTTTTTCATTAACTAACCATGCTATGCTCCGAATTGTCTGCTTGTATTGGATTTCACTGTAGGTATGTGTTGTTTTCAGCTAGGGTCACGGTTTAATATTCTTATTTGTATGTTTGTATCACATGTCTTTGATGGGCTATAAAGAAGATAATGGTAAGAAATAGCACACTGATGAAGTACGTATACTTGCATGGGCCTTGATCGTCATCAAAAGAAATTCTGATCGAGTTAACGACACACACACACACACACACACACACACACACACAGAGGTTGATTGATTGATGACATTTGTATCTAGTAATGTACGGTAATATACAACAAAGGAGGAGGTCAGGTCATGCCGGCCTCCACCTGTGTGGTAGTCATGGGGCGCACAAATATAAAGGTTTGAGAAAAATGCGCATTGAATAATAATGTCGAGTAAAGAAATGTCTACATGTATAAAACTAGGTATTCATGTATATGTGCACAACGAAACTGTAGGCTATTCAAGAGGCGTACATCGAGAGAGAGAGAGAGAGAGAGAGAGAGAGAGGGGGGGAGAGAGAGCTGGGTAATATGAGAAAGAATACTAACAAAAAAAAAAAAAAATGAAAATATATAAATAACAAAAGAAGGAACAGGACGAGTATGAGGAAGAAATGATAAAGGAAAAGGAGTTAAAACACACAAGAAGAGGAAGAGGAGAGAGATTTGGCGAGTGGTGAGTGGTGAGGTGTCGACTGAGGAGACTGGAGGCGAGGCAGGAGGCAGGGGTGAGGGACAGGTGGTGTACAGGTGACGCTGCCGCCTGATGAGTACACAGGTGAGAAGGAAGTGCCACGCCACCATTCTGCCAAGGAGAGAGTGGCGCCGTGGCACTGCTCCTCAACGTCTTTCATGGCACCCTGTAAGAAAAAAAGACTATATATTTGGAATTACTGGGTCTCAATCATTTGCTGTGAGATTTCTGTGGAGGTTTGATAAATTTAAGTGTGTGTGTGTGTGTGTGTGTGTGGGGTCCTGGTTTGGGAGTAGGACAGTAGGTTAGGATTTGCAGGTCACATGGTTCCTCCTAATCCCTGGGCCATAACGAAACTTGTTGAGTGGTATGTTACATTTTTATTTTAACTGTGTGTGTGTGTCTCAGATCGCAGGGTTTCTCTTTCTAATTTCTCAGCCTGGATGAATAATTTTGACAGAATTGTCAAGCTCTTTCTCATATATATATATATATATATATATATATATATATATATATATATATATATATATATATATATATATATATATATATACCGTATATATTCATGATTTACTCAAAGAGCTCAATAGTGAAATTCGAGGATAATTGTTTATATGCATTCCTCTTCCACCACTTAACATTCAAAATTCTAAAATAATCAGTTTTAATTGGAGAGGGGGCTGTTGCTCCCACACATTCTGTGTTAGGACATTGACCCAACCCAACACAAACCTAACTTATTCTAACCTAGCCAAACTCCTCAAAAATTACACTGCTGGACTCAGGAAATGTCAAATTTCTGCCACACTCCTGGGTGCAATTATAGACACACTACACGTCTGCCATGCAATTTTTCTATGCTTATGGCAATGCCATTGACCCTCTGACATGGTATGAGTCCTGTGATTATATCTGATGCAGCTCTATTATAGATGTTTACTAATTAAAATACTGAATTAATAAACTTAACCAAACGTAACTCCCAGATGAAAATAAATGTTAGTATTTGTATGTTTTGAAGTGATGGAAATACTAATAGCAATCCCTTATATATTCCTTATGTTTTCCATGCCCTCACTGGCCAAAACTTTTAGAAGGCTGATAGACCTAATGGGGTCCTTTTATTGTTCTCAGAAACTGTGTCTCCGTGCTTGCACCTTACCTAACCAAACTCGCTTCAACTCTGTTTATCAACTTCTGTCTTTCCTTCTTGCTGGAAGATTGCCTACATTCGGCCTATTCCTAAAAAGGGTGATCATTCTGATCCATGAGACTACTGCCCTAAATCTTTAATCTTGCAAATCAAAAGAGCTAAAGGAAGATTTAATAGATCAGACTAATTTATGTATTAGTGGGAGAGGATCAGTATGTTTTATACAGAGGGTGCCATATGTTGGTCAGAAGGTTTTTTTGTAGCTTGCCGTATATTTATCTATTCTTATGTTCTCATCTGACAAATGGATGAGTTGGCTTCCAGAACACTGAGGATTGTAGCAATCAGTACTCTATGTGAATGTACTAAAGTGAATGTGTCTTGCTTTCAGATGATAAGAGAGAGATCCCAAATCATACAATGAATTTGGGGGCATCTGTACGTGTCAACAAGTGTGGGGTGTGTGTGTTGATGACGCTGATGGTGATGGTAGTACTCCTCTACAAGTATGGCAACAACACAGAGTTCAAGAGAGAAGTTGTGAGTTTGAGGAGCTTATTGTCAGCGGCAATAGATGCTGCTGAACGAGGGGGTAGAGTTGTAAGTTGACCTGTGTGGATCATTCTTGCTGTTTTGAATGATTTTTCCAATAATGTGTTGCGATACAGGGATTATTTTTTCATTACTGATTAGCAGAGTTATACCATTAATGTTGTGGGCTATATAGTGATGCAATGAGAAATGTTCAGTGATTGATAGATCGAAAGTATCTGTATAAAACACAGTACCCATTTGAGAGTATTATTTCTATATTGATGATGGTAATGTATTGCATTGTGAAATGCTTTTTTTTTTTTTCTTTTCTTTTTTTGTATCATGTTGTACTTTTTATTTAACTTTTATTCTTAATTTATTTTCCACTTACATGCTTTTTTATTTGCAGTATTATCTTTAATATTTTCCTAACCTCCTGATAAACGTTGATAATACTTAGCTCAGTCAAATAATTTCATAGGTCTATGATATTCGTGAGGCGGCCACCTTGCATGAACAGAGTAAGGGCAAGACGAAAGAGGGAGCCAATGATCCAGTGACTGATGGAGACATTAAGTCCCATCTTACAATGTTCTTCTCCCTTCAGAAATCCTTCCCTGCCATCAAGGTAAGTGAGCAAATTTGTACAGGAGGCAAGAATTTGTTAATCTTTCTGTAATTTGATTTGATTTGTAATTTGATTTGTGAGTATAGTAAAAAGCACTTTTACAGGTCAACTCTGGAGCTTTCTGCTTGCTTTGTGTTTCAAGACATTTATCAGTAGACTACACTTTATTTTGCTATTTGTATTGTTCTTGGCCAGTGCTGCCCTTAAAAGAAAAAAAGAAGGAAACTAATGAAATATTTCTCAGATAATTTCAGAGGAGCACAGCCTCAATGATGTGGATGTGTCCTCTGTGTCTCCAGCCGCTCTCCTCCATCCTGAGGTGACGGCAGCCATACCAGAAGACCAGATGGTTCCAGCAGGAGACATTCGAGTCTGGATTGACCCTCTGGATGCCACCCAGGAGTACACAGGTCACTATACTTTATGGAATTTAGATGGTAGAAGTCCTCTGTGTTTGGGACAATAGTTGCATGCTTAGCTCTGCGATTTAATGATGTAATTTTTTTGTTACAATCACACAGGACTTATTATCTTAGGTTTTGATAGTCATTTTCATCATTGCTACTTTTGATGGATGCACATTACTACCTGTTCTAGTTAGCTTTTTGAATGATTAATAATTTGTGTGGCACTTTCAGAAAACTTGAGAGAATATGTGACCACCATGGTGTGTGTGGCAGTGAGGGGACATCCTACCATTGGGGTGATTCACAAACCTTTTAGCAAGTCCACAGCCTGGGCCTGGGTGGGCAAAGGTGTGTCTCCTGCTCTGCGTCAGACAGGAAACCAGGTTAGTCTGTCTGGTTCCCATAAGAGAAAATGAAGATACTCAGCAAAATGAGGAGAAGGATCGTAATGAGATTGAACTAAATATTAGTTATACAATTTATTATATATTTTTTTCTGTTAGAGGAGCATTGGTCAGTGGCAACAAAAGGTCCACTTAGATGCCAGTACAAAAAAAAAGATGTCAAAAGAATCATCCAAAATTGGAGGACAAATTTCTTGATACCTCTCTCTTTAGAGTGCAAGATATAGGAAGGAAGAAATACAGAAGTGGGTATGAGTTCACAATTTATCTGAGAAAAGTACAAATGATTGAGAATAATGGTTAACTTTAGCATTAGGGAGGTAGACAGAATAGGGGTAAGAGAAAGTAGTCATATGTAGTGAGGTCATGGGAGGAGGAGAGACAATCAGTGTGAAAATAGTAGTAGAAGGTATCAAGAGGGAGAGAAACTGAAGATAGTCAGTTAAAGGATTTTTTTTTTTTTTTTTTTTTTTACCTTTGGCCTTCTTTACAGGGAGTGGTAAAGAATGACATTGCTCACATCATAGTGTCTCGCTCTCACGCTGGTGATGTGAAGACGGTCGCCACTGCTGCATTTGGCGAGAAGACTGAAGTTATTCCAGCTGGAGGAGCAGGTAAGGTTCCTTTTTTGAGTAATTCAGAGTTCATGTCTCTATGTTGCCTATGAAATGACACTCCCTGATGTGTCCTTTCTTTCCTATACCTGAGTGAGCAGATTTAGTAGTGTCTTTCATGCTTGATAGGCTACAAGACCTTGGCAGTGGTGGAGGGAAAGGCAGATGCGTATGTACACTCCACAGCAATCAAGAAGTGGGATCTCTGTGCAGGAAATGCTGTACTCTTTGCACTCCACGGCAACATGACGACTCTGGGTGGTGATCCTCTGGACTATGGCAGCCAAGAAGAATATAAGAATGAAGGCGGCGTCTTGGCCACGCTAACCAACCACACTTACTACCTTCAGAAACTCCAGGTTCTTGCTGGTAAGGCAGCAAAGGCAGCCTAATGAGTTGAATGGAATCATATCCACGGTATTTATATTCACTAGATTTAAGGTCGATACGAGATAATTTTTATATTGATGTATATATTTATGGTAAATTATTTTTTAGTTTAAAAGTTGTTGAAATAAATATTATATACGGATTGCAGGGTTCTTGTGTTTCTTTAGGCATAGTACATCTATAATTTTGTTAATGTGGTTTAATACTGTATAGATGTGCCATAGGTAAGTGACTACCAATACCTGGAGGGTCTACAGAGTGAATGCTATTAATGTTTTATATTATTTTAATGAATTGAATTGTATTTTATGCTCACCTTGTATCATGTTGTTAACCTTTTATGATATTTATGTTGGCTTTAAATCATCTTCATAATATTCTTGGTGTTTCATGTTGACTCTACATTGGCCTCACATTTCAAGCCACTTATTCCATAGAGTTACTGAAGTGTTGTTGAATGGCTTCTAGAGGTACAGTAGCCATGTTGGTCTCCCTTTGTGGTGTGTGTATAGCAGGCCAAGGCACACAAGGAACAGAGAAGTGTTGAATCTCATATTTCATCAGCACTGTAACATTACCATGGAATTGGAATGCCTAGGATGTTTGTTAAAGGGAGTTAAGTTGCTGCTGCTCATTACACTTGTACCCTGGCATGATTCTCTTTACAGCTCTCTATTTTCCATTTTCTGTCTATTTTATTTTCCTTCAAATCAGATGCTGCTGAAAGTTTTTGTATTGAATTTGCTGCTTTAGTACAATTTTCTTTGTTCTGAAAAGTTGTTTGTTTGAATAGTGAGAGAGTAGGTGAGTGAAGATTGTTGTTGATGTAAGGCTGTTGAGCTTTTATTTGATATGGTTTGATTTTAATAGAAGCTAGTTAAGAATGAGCAAATTATGTCTCAGTGATTATCTTGGTATGATTGGTAACATGTTGAATTTGCATTATCTTGAGTGCTCTGTCAGGGTTCAGAAGGTCCTTCCTCTAGATAAATTTTCCATATTTTTATGATGCTTCTGTAGGAGTATTGTACATTGGCTGGCTATAAGGTTTTGGGAAGGTGGATAATTCAAATTGTTGGTTACAAATTGTGAAGGATGAGGCTCTAGTTGTGTTGATTCTATGTCAGGGACTTAATCTACTGTGTTTTGTGCCTGTTTCATTGACTCCTCATACAGGCTATTATTTCCTGCTCTTCCCTTGGTTTTCTGGTTGGCTAGAATTTTGTGCAGTGTTCCATATGCTAGCTCCTGTGGTA
Organism: Portunus trituberculatus; assembly: GCF_017591435.1. Classification (NCBI taxonomy): domain Eukaryota; kingdom Metazoa; phylum Arthropoda; class Malacostraca; order Decapoda; family Portunidae; genus Portunus; species Portunus trituberculatus. The sequence continues at coordinate 21,439,218 of NC_059293.1, read as the reverse complement.
AAAGTGGGAGGTAGAAGTTGTGTTGTGATAAGCATTGTCTTCTTACCTGGGAAATGTGTTGAAGATCAGAAGACATTGTCAGTCACAGTATTGTTGACCCTTTACCCATCCAGTCCAACTCTCCAAGTTGATATATACATATATGTACAATGAATTGTGTATTGTACCTGATATTGAATTCCTCTTAGACTGCACTTGTTAGCAGCAATCATGCCAATGTATTTCTCACTTGTCCTCTTTGGTGGTGGTTGAATGCAGCTACATAGAACTTATTTCAGTCATTCTGCTACAATTATGGGATGTGCAGACCTACCAATTATGTTGTGATGCAAGTGTTGTTGTCACCTTTGCTTTAACAGGAAGGTGTGCTGGGATCAGTTACTAGCCCAACATGTCTAGCCAAGGACTTAGGTAATGTAAGTCAGGGGTGTATGATCTTGTAAATGGGCATTGAATAATGCAGGAATAAACACATTTACTTAAAAACTTTATGTGTGGATTTCCCTTGTCATTTATAAATAAGAAATTAATGATCAACATTAATAGTTTGAGTGTTACTAGATCTTATTCTCTCTCTCTCTACTGACTTGTGTTGCTGGCCTCCCACTGATGTCTTGATAGTGAAGGCAGCCACACTGCAGTAACAATTAATGCAACACAGTATATCTAAACGTGCGGAGACAAAAACACAGCTGTCCAATGTGCGTTTTCCGTGCATTTGTAGGCATTTAAGTATTGTGTAATTCACATGTTCCTGTTCTTTTCACAGAATACAGCAAAGTATATGAAACAAGTGAGTTGAATACAAAGCCAAATGATGACATAATGCTGTAGAGCACCTGGGTTCTCAGTCCCATGGTGATGCTTTCTTGTTTTCTTGTTGGTGTTAAAGCTGAGTGTTTTGATCCTCCTTTAGGAGTTTCCTTGGCCTCCATGACTGTACCTTCTAGATACTTCTTTCAGTGCAATGATTAAGCATTTAATAAGGATCAAAATTGGTAAAAATATTGGCCTTATGTATAAACATTAACATGATGATTCTCTTTTACGTTAATGTAGATACTGATTCTTTCTCTCATGATGAGAAAGAAATATATACTGAAATATGTACGGAAATACAAATTGACATCTTTGCTGTTCTTAATATCAGCAAAACAAAAGTGGAATGTTAGACCAGTGACCATTCCCAATCCCAGAACCATTGCGCTGAGGACTGTTAGCGGCAGTGTCTTGGTTACATAGCGAGTGCCTGACAGTGTAAAGGCAGTGTCCTCACAAAGCAGGAACTGGGAACAAGTGTCAGAGGCAGTGGAGAATAATTCTAGTTCTTTTTTTTTCATCTGCTTACATCTCCTCTTCGCCTTCATCCTCTTCAAGAATGCTGTCCATAGCCACCTCCTCATAGTCCTTCTCAAGTGCTGCCAAGTCCTCTCGGGCCTCAGAAAACTCTCCTTCTTCCATGCCCTCCCCAACATACCAGTGTACAAAGGCTCGCTTGGCATACATCAAATCAAACTTGTGGTCCAGGCGTTCCCAGGCCTCGGCAATAGCAGTAGTGTTGGACAGCATACAGACGGCTCGTGGCACCTTGGCCAGGTCAGCTCCTGGCACAACCGTGGGTGGCTGGTAGTTGATTCCCACCTGAAGTGTAGATGTTAATACTTCATTAGATGGAAACTATCTTATGTGTTCTTTATTCACATTTCTATGCTAGCATTACTTGGATAGCTTGATGTTTGATATCCATCTTACAGATATAATAGTTATGGAATTGCTGGTATAATAAATGTCATTGTTTTGGACTGGTGGATTCTGATGAGGATGTCATTTGATGTATGGTATATGGTGTTACTGGTTCAGAATTATCCTACATGTGGTAAGCATTACTCACCTTAAAGCCAGTTGGACACCACTCAACAAACTGGATGGTTCGCTTAGTCTTGATGGCGGCAATGGCAGCATTGACGTCCTTGGGCACAACATCCCCTCGGTACAGGAGGCAGCAGGCCATATACTTGCCACGCCGTGGGTCACACTTCACCATCTGAACACAGAATACTTTACAGTAGTGACCTAAAGTTACTAGCACATCATTCTATAAAATAATGGATGATTAGGATGGCAAAGAGTGATAATTTAGTGCTACACTAATACTTGTGTCATTATTGCCAGCATTCACAAACTTTTGTTCACTGTAGCATTCAAAGCAGTCACTGCAACAGATTGACTAATCTGACAAAACGTTCCACAGAATAACAGATTGATCACTAGAATAATCAAATGTTGGTCTAACTACTAGCTGGCAGATGCATCACACTGCTCACCTATCACACCACTATGCCTTCCATAGACTTCACGAGATAAACATACCTGATTGGCAGGCTCAAAACAGGCATTGGTAATCTCAGAAACTGATATTTGCTCATGGTAAGCCTTTTCTGCTGAGATGACTGGTGCATAGGTTACAAGGGGGAAGTGGATCCTTGGGTATGGTACAAGGTTGGTCTGGAATTCTGTCAGGTCAACATTGAGGGCTCCATCGAACCTGACAGAAAGAGAAAGACTTTTAATATGACTGCATTAGGTGTTAATATTATGCTCCTATCAGAAGGAGATGTCGGGAACACAAATCAAAATCTTGATTTATCTTGGTGAAAAAAGTATAGATAAATATCTGAATATCCAAATTCAGTTACAAGACATTTGAACAGAGGAATGAAGTCATCCTTCTCAATGTGTCTCAGCTTTTATAGAGTAATATATTATGTACCTGAGGGAGGCAGTGATAGAGGAGACAATTTGACCAATAAGACGGTTGAGATTGGTGTAGGTGGGCCGCTCAATGTTCATGTTGCGTCGACAGATGTCATAGATAGCCTCGTTGTCCACCATAAAGGCACATTCTGAGTGTTCCAGCGTTGTGTGTGTTGTGAGGATTGCATTGTAAGGCTCCACCACTGCTGTTGCCACCTACAAACAGTGGAGAAAGGTAATCATAGCCTTGTGACTGCTTTGGCATCTCCTCAAGTCTAATACATATATTGCCTGTTGGCACACAAGAATAAGATCTGAAACTAAGAGTTTATTAAGATCATAAGAACATAAAAATCCTGAGTCATGGGACCAACCTGGGGTGCAGGATAAATGGCAAACTCCAGCTTGCTCTTCTTGCCATAATCAACTGAGAGGCGCTCCATCAAGAGAGAGGTGAAGCCAGAGCCAGTGCCACCACCGAAGGAGTGGAACACCAGGAATCCCTGAAAAATTATCAGAATTGAAAACCACAAGTCCTTATGTGTTTTGAATATCCTTGCAGGAGATGCTAGCATACTATTACTTAGGTGGCCAATTTGTATACTGTTTTGCATTAAAGCTCAACTGAATATTGTTTATGTTCTATTTGTATCAAGATTTCTACACAATGAAGGGGAAAAGTGCTCTTGAGAACCCAGGCAATCATCCCTTTGGTCTTTGAATATAGTTGCATTTTTTAATATAAGGCACTGAATTATGGCTAAGAGGAGTTTAGTGCTTATAGTAGGCCTTGATTGTCCTGCTGCTACTGGCTACTTGACTCACTTGTAGACCAGTGCACTGATCGGCCAGTCTTCGGGTTCTGTCCAAGACGATATCGACGATCTCCTTGCCAATGGTGTAGTGGCCTCGGGCGTAGTTGTTGGCTGCATCCTCCTTCCCAGTGATGAGTTGCTCGGGGTGGAACAGTTGGCGGTATGCTCCTGTTCGCACTTCATCTGTGGAGATAAAGGAGTGAATGAATAAAGGAGAAGGGATTATGTTATTCTATTGTGGCTTGAATATATAGCCTGCTCTCTCATCATGACTATTTTGAAAAGTGCCAGAGATGATTATCCTGGTCCACAAAAATTATATTTTTTTTGTTAATTATGTATAAATCATGTTAATCTGTCACTAGAACCATAGAAATACATATTAATGTAAGTTGAATTCGAGAGAGAGAGAGAGAGAGAGAGAGAGAGAGAGAGAGAGATGTATTGTTGCCTTAAAGTATATTTCATTCACTTCCTTAAACCATTAAATCAAATATTCTTCCACCATGACATCCATCCTTTCACTCCACACTGACCTATGACTGAGGGCTCCAGGTCCACAAAGACAGCTCTGGGCACGTGCTTCCCGCTGCCAGTCTCGCTGAAGAAGGTATTGAAGGAGTCATCACCCTCCCCCACTGTCTTGTCAGAGGGCATGGTGCCATCCGGGGAAATGCCATGCTCCAGGCAGTACAGCTCCCAGCAGGCATTGCCCATCTGCACGCCCGCCTGACCAACATGGATGCTGATGCACTCACGCTGACAAGGGAAAGATTTTTTGTTTCTTTATTCATTTTATTATTCCTGGCTCTATTTCGCCATTGCATGTCACTCTGCAGAGCCTTCATGAGGTGTTTTCTGAAAGGTACACACTATATTAAATTAAAAACAACATCTTTGCGTTAAATGATGTATGTGATGATAAAAATTTAATGATGTTCACAATGTGTCCAGTCATACCTACACGTTTCCTCTACATCCTAACACTCCTTATAGATAGTTATCTATTTTTTGTGATAAAACATATATTACTACCATTCTTCACGTCTAACATTATTACAAGCTCAATGTTTATCATCTAATAGTGGCATGAAACACATTTTCCTTCCTATCTTTTCCGTCAGACAGGCCTGTGGTTAGGCGTCGGGGTTCGAGAGTCAGGCGCGAGCCGCGAGGGCTGGTGGGCCTGCATTATGAAGGAGCCTGGCAAGCTGAGAAGGTCACGGAGAGATATAGAGGTGGGTGTGTGTTGTCACTCTTATTCGTTTCCTTATTATATTTATTATCGTTACTAAGGTTTCATGTACAGTCATGTGGTAGAGGTGAATTATTATGTTGTTTGAGAGAGAGAGAGAGAGAGAGAGAGAGAGAGAGAGCGCATTTCTATGAAAGCAAACATGACATAACGAGACTGGATCCTCTTGAAATAATTATACAGCGCATGCGTGTGCTTTGGTGTTCCACTACCAGCATGCCTCATGTGCGTTTGGTGGGCGTCCACACAAAGACCACTTCTGACAACAATGAAACGTCTGCGTGGGGAGGGAAGGCGTGAGGGAAGGGAAAGGAGCGCCCGTTCACCGCTGTAGCCATGAATTTGTTATGACCGAACGGTGACTCATGCCTTGGGTTTCTTGTTCAGAGAGAGAGAGAGAGAGAGAGAGAGAGAGAGAGAGAGAGAGAGTATATTCATTCATGTGTTCCAAAGTTCAATACTTTGAAGGGCTTTGCTTCTCTACAGATAATTTTCGAGTCACAGAAGAGAATGGTCCGAGTTTTATAGATTTTTTTTCTTCTCACTGATGGTCTAAAATCCGTGTAATATTACCATTATAACTGTAATAGACCATCACTTGAAACCCATATAACCGCTCTGAGTCTGTTGTAAAGCTGTACAGTAGAGGCAAACACAACAGAACCATGTCTCCTCTCGCTGCGCAATGCTGTCTATATCGAGTCGACTGCACTATAAACAATTCACTGATGGAAAGAGCGGTCAGTGAACTCTTGTGACTTGTGTTCTTGCTCACACTTCCTTCTTTTGTGACTGTATAAAAGGGAGGATTTAAAAGAAGTGTTTATGAGTGAATGTTAACGTATCTATAGGTCCTTGCTAAGATGTTTGATTCAAGTATAGGCTGCTGTACTGTACCTGACATTAGCTACACAAGTGGTTACAAATGAATTTCAAGTTTCCATTAAGTTCCTATCTAGGTTATTAAATTCAATGCACTATCTATTACACCATCATATCCTTTCCTGTAATTCTTCCTATCTTTGACATACGCATCTTCATAATGTTAGGTCGACAATCCTTTTTGACTGTACTGTTTGGGGTCTCCTCATCCTATATTGCTGCCTCTCTTACGTACATAGGAAAAGAACACCTGCTGGTCTGAAGAAGTGGAAGAAAGTGCAAGTCGATGAGTTGTATTGTTTGTTGGTGAGGGATATAAGTGCGCGTTGCTATGGCAGGCAATGTTTAGTGTGCATTGTGTAGGTGGGGACATGGGGAGCACGTAGAGTCGCACAGTGTGGGGTCACGCAATGCCGTCTTTTAGAGTGGCTTTCATTTGTGGGTGTGAGGGTGTTCTTAGTTCGTCAGACTGTAATGATTCTAGTTACATGGTCTTCCTTGTGTGTGTGTGTGTGTGTGTGTGTGTGATGACTCCTGCTGCACTGTCATGGTATTGATCTCTCGTGAACCAGCAACAATACACACACACACACACACACACACACACACACACACACACACACACACACACACACACACACACACACACACACACACACACATTAGGTATAGTAAAAGGATGCAAGTGATCTTTTTGTACTACTACTACTACTACTACTACTACTACTCTCTCTCTCTCTCTCTCTCTCTCTCTCTCTCTCTCTCTCTCTCTCTCTGCATAATTCAAACTATAAGCTCGTGTTCCGTCAGTTTCCACCTGTACTTCTATCCAACTAACTTTTCAAACTCATGGAGACTTTTGTGTGTTTCTTGTTTACCCGCTTAGCGCCAAGCGAGACCTTGCTCTGACAAAATTATATTATAGTATATTCTCTTATTTTATTCGTGTGGATGGTTCAAAATTTTTTTTAGAGTTCTGAATTGTAATAAAAACGGTTGACAGTAAAAATAAAGGGTAATAGAGTAGTCTGTGAAGGAGTTTAAAGCTTCTTAGCTTATCGCCACACAAGACTGTTCCTCCATCGGCTTGGCAACTCACCCAAGCCAGCGTCCTATCCGCTCCTCCCGTCCCTCCCTCACCAACACAGCTATCGATGTCTATTGATCAGCGAGCCACTTGAAAGACATTACTCTTTGAAGACCGACGCTCTACAATCTTTTTTTTATCCGTGTTGCTTGTGAATATCGAGATCTCTTAACGTTTATTGGGCGATTAATACTAATTTTTACAGCCGCAGGGTATAAAGTATAGAGAGTTACTGGTCAGGGTGTGTAGGTGCAGCTGGTGAGTTTTGGTTGCTCAGTGAGGAAGGAAGGTGTTGAGGAATGAAATGTTTATGCTGAAGTCAATAAATGGATTGGACGAAGAGACGCAGTTCGACGTATACCCTCTGTTGTGTGTGTGTGTGTGTGTGTTAGACGACTCGCACCATAATTCCTATTTGTTCGGGGACTTACCAACGAAAAATCTGCGAGTTTGGCTCTTAAAAGATGTAATAAGCGATGTTACTCCAATGTTTTCAGAAGGATAACAAGACCGGTAGCAACACTAACAATAACAAAAAAGAAAGTAGTAGTAGTAGTGACAGCAGAAACTTCAAGACAGACTAAAACATACACAATCCGCACTACAACCTTAAACTTCACATGCAAAACCAGCAAAGAAGTTGATTGAAGTTTCTCGAATATACACAGACAACCACAGCTGAAAATAATCACCTCAATCAATGCTAGTCCTCACCGCACTAATCGCCTTAAACTGCACTGATCTAATTGCCCGAGACTGACGCAGCGAAGGTCGTGCATTGGCGCTAAACTCGGTCTTGCGATCATCTGATTAAGAAAGACGAGACTCAATGATAATCTAGAGACTTAATGATAGAAAAACAGTCGCTTTTAACTGATTTGATTCACTCTGACTCCTTTTAGCACAACAATGAGGTCAGGCACCACCAGTCTTGTGTTCAACTGCAGAGACGCACTGACGAAAGAAGATAAAACTCAACCTTAACCTAGAGACTTAATGATAGATAAACAGTTGCTTTTAACTGATTTGATTCACTATAACTCCTTTTAGCTCAACAATGAAGTCAGGCACCAGTCTTACGATAAGCTGCAGTTAAAGACGCACTAATGAAAGCAGACAAAACTCAACTTTAGTCTAGAGAAGTAATGATAGAAAAAAAAAAAAAACCAGCCGCTTTTGACTGATTTGATTTTTAAGACCTCCTTTTAGCACAACATTGAGGTCAGGCACTAGTCGTACGATCAGCTGTAGTTTAAAGATGCACTGATGTAAGATTCATTTCCTCGATCCAAGAATGTATTGATAAAAGCCTTTGAAGGAAAGTAAGAAGGACGCAAGCAAAGGAAGATGGTTAGCAGTGAAATCTGAAGTTTGTTTCTCTTCCAATAGTTTCCAGAAAGTTAATTAGTCTTGGAAATTTGGCGTGAGCGAGCATATACAAGTATCATCTTTAATTTTGCTCTTAATGTTTAGGAAGGACGGAGTGATGGATGACAGCACGTACTACAACACACACACACACACACACACACACACACACACACACACACACACTTTGCCAAAAATGATAGGAAGTGTATATATAGCTAACAAAAGCCTTTGCTACATCATGACCCTCCTATGCAGGCTGTCACATTAAAAGCTCATAATCCTATATCACTAGTCGCGTCATTCCACCCCATCGCATTGTTTCCCTCCCCGTTTTTCACTGCAGTTGTGATGTCATGGCTTGGAAATAGCATAACCGTGAATTACAATGATTGCCACACTGTATGGAGAAGTACGGAGCGTGTTTAACTCACCATATTGACAGAGAAGAGGTGTCAGGCTACTAAGGAATAACAAAGAAAGGGTTCGTGTCTCCCCGAGCTTGCAAGAACCGTTATCAGCCGCCCTCGCAACGCACTCAGCTCAACTACTGTCCTCTGGGTGGAGTCTGCTCAGAAGTGGACCCCCTGCGCGCGCATTTCACTTCCCTGCCTCCCCCACACCCTCTACACCCCATTGCATGCCTTCCACGGTCTAATTGTATCGTCAGAACACATAACCCCATATATTCGTAATTTTTGAGTGAATTGTCTCTGTGTGTCGAACCAAAATGAGGCTGTAGTTTTTGGCTAGCACCAGCAGAACACAGGGTAGCTTTACCTTCCTGCAGTTAAGGTTTGGGTAAACTGACGCTGAATGCAGACCTCGGGTGAGGGATTAGCTGGGTGTAAAACTCTGGAACTCTCTTCTCTACCTGTCTCTGGTGTCCTGCCTTCCTATGACTTGGACTGCTGCAGGAGAAGAGTGTTACGACATCCCTTGAAGTAAACTGGCCTCTTCTTGATCTTTTTCTGAGTTTGAGTTTTGTGGGAGCGGCAAATTAGTGTCCTTTTTTTCTTTCCTCTTTCTTTTGTGGCCCTGGTTGGTCTGCTTCATTATACTGTTAAATGCGAGTAATTTCCTGTTAATGTACTCTTCCCTTGGTCTCTGTCTCACTGCATGCGTTCCACTTGCTGTTCTTACCCGGAGCACAGAATAGAAATGAACCTTAGCAAGCCTTGAAAATAATTGTCACTGCGTCGTTAGCTCTCTCAATGCAGACATCTGGGCTAAAAAAAGAAAGAAAAAGTAAATAATTAATTTTTTTTTAGATGCCATAGTGAACTTAAACCCTTCAGTAGCATGACGCGTTTCTCTATTAATTCTGGTTACTATTTGGTGACTGTATACAACTTCAGAAACTCATGTCAGGGATTAACAAATAGTGAAGACTGTAGCCATTAATCCTCTAACCTCTATAGATCCTTTCCTAATGTCAAAAAAATGGTCTAATCGTACACAAATCTCAAGGTAAAAAATGTATCCCAGTACCTGAAATTCTATCCATTACACAGAACCTCAACATATTAGAGGAATAAGGATATGATCGTCACTGCAGATATAGAAACACACTATTTCCTATGATTTCCAGCCTTCATAGTCAATTTTATACTTCTATATTACGAACTGATACATTGTAGAACACACTGATAGGTTTTTAGAATATACCAACACACCACAGAGGTATGAAAGTCCACAGTAATTTGATTGTCACGCACGTAGAGTAGAATGAACAATTAGATTTAAGCGTTTTTGATTAGTAACTCTCGTATGATTCTAATTGTATTCAGATGAGACCAATAATCCCCACGATAGTGCCACATATCACTCATTTTCCGCCTTCCTACGACTTGTCTTCTTTTAAGAGGGAGGTATCAAGATATTTGCTCCCTAATTTTGGCTAACACTTTTCTTCCTTCTGGAGAACCAGCACCCAAGTGGGCCTTATTTTTCTTTAATACTTTTTTGCCCTTGGTTGGCCCTCTCTCCTACATAAAAGAAAAAAGAATACGTCAAAGAAAACAGTGACAGTTCTTCGTGATATCTGGCCATGTGGTGGGGATTATCGACCTCACCTTATGGGTCAGTACATTTTGGTTTCATTATGATTGCCTTCACGTGTTTGCCAAGTAATTAACGACTCAAATGAGATAGAAGGTGTAAAGTTAAGGGGATGTAGTGGACAGGAGTGGCGCTCTAAAGGATGTTAAGTAATGGGATGTCCTTTATTCTTCCTCCTCTTTATCCTTTCTCTCCTTTTCTTTCCTCTTGTTTCTTGTTTCCATTTTCATTATAATGGATTAACTCAATACACTATTCTTCTCTCTCTCTTAAGGATGTAAAGTGATTGGTTTTAGTATTCTCTCTCTCTCTCTCTCTCTCTCTCTCTCTCTCTCTCTCTCTCTCTCTCTCTCGCCCTTTTCCGTATTTTTTGGTGTCTTTTTCATTCTCCATAATTGGTTCGGCCTCTCTTGAACACGTCAGCTTCTTGTGATGATGATGATAATGATGGTGTGTGTGTGTGTGTGTGTGTGTGTCATGGGGCCTTATATATATATGTACATGTTCCTAGTATTCTTCCTCTTCTGTTATTAAAAAGAACAAAAAGGAAGGAAAAAGCGAGTTAGAAGGTCAAGGGTGTATGAAGAGCACTGGACGTTCCTTGCTCTCTTGGGAACTGTTCAGATTCTGCATGAAGGTAGTGATAAAAACAGACGTAGGTAGGTAATTTTTGGCTAACTCCCATGTCTTTTAGGGAACTGGGAACATAGTGGGCCTTTTTTTGTTCTTTCCATATTTTGTTGCCCTTGGCCAGCTGTCACTCCTGCATAGAAAAAAATGGAAGTAGTGATAGATTAGTGATAGAAATAGACGAAGATAAGTAAATGAATAGTAACTGAGTAATTACTAATGAGGGAAACAATTATAGCCACGTTTTTAATCACCAGGTAGCGTATTAATTCAAGGTATAATTTTTTGCATAATGTAATACTGCTTTTGTTGTCATTGTTGCTGCTGCTGTTCCTCCTCCTCCTCTTCTTCTTCTTCTTCTCCTCCTCCTCCTCCTCCTCCTCCTCCTCCTCCTCCTACCCTCCTCCACCACCACCACCACCACCAACTACTACTACTACTACTACTACTACTACTACTACTACTACTACTACTACTACTACTACTACTACTACTACTACTACTACTACTAACACCACCACCACCACTGCAACCATGGCGCCACCACCACTACTACCACTACAACCATGGCATCACCACCACCACCACCAACAGCAGTGGATAAATCAATCAAAAGAGCTTACCTCACACACGCAGAGAAACTAACGACACTTAGAGAAGATATAAAAGAAAGAAAAAGAAAAACGAAAAGAGAGAGAGAAAGAGACAGTTGAAAAAAAAAGAGACATCGTGCATATAACATTACAATTTCCGTTTTATGAGAGCCATGGAGAGCGGCACAGGGCGGAGGACACTCAGGACAGAGACAGCATGACAGGACAAGAACACCACACAACATGACCGCATTCTGAAACACCTGCTCGCACCTCCTCTACATTCTTTACGTATAATCAGAGTTACACAGGTTCTGAGGGGTGTTTTGATGGTCCTGGTGACAAATTAACGAAATTTCTGCAGCGTGAATAGGAGAAACACGTGGGAGAAGCCGGCCAGTCATCTGTGTGGCCTTTGAAAGTAGTCACGGTGGGAGAGGCAAGCGTTTCTGTACACAAGCTGGAGCGGGACAGAACAGGACACGGGAGACAGGAAGAAGAGGCAGGGACGCAGTGAGGGGAAGTCAGTGAGGCATAGTACTAATGGACGTAATGTGAAACTGGGTCCACGCCCTCCTCACCCGCCTAAATGACTCACCCTACCCCCTGACGCCTGCTGTCTCGCCCTCCCTGCTCCCTCCCAGTGTCCTCAGCCCTCCTCCCGCCTCTCCTTCCTCGCCCCCGTCTCTTCCTACCACACCGCACCACACAGTCTCGCCACCACTCACGCTTGCGAATCAATAACCTCGTTGGGAGGGGCGGCCAAGGTGCGGCTCTGTGCCCTCCCTCTCTCCCTCCCTCTCACTGGTTACCATACAGAGATCAGGTCAGGATAGGTCAGCTAACTTAGTGTAACCTATCGTAACGTAACCTGATGTGTTCTTTATGCCTTCCCAGTGGCTCCCATACATAGTAGGTCAAAGGTCAGGTCACTAGGCATAACCTGACCTATAGTGATCTTGCCATATAGATAACCAAGGTCAGGATAGTTCAAGTGATTTAATCTAGTAACATTCACTGACCTATTCCTGACCTCTTTCCCTCCTGTGGTTACCGTATATAGCGCAGGCAAGGTCAGGATAGGTTGGATAAGCTGACCCAGTCTAGCATGATGTAACCTAACCTAATCTGACTTGTCCTAATGTAACTTTATCTTATCTCTAATATATCCTATTCTAATGTAAACTAGCCTGCCGCAATACAAGCTGACCTGCCCTACTGTGATTACCGTTAGCTCTATTTTAACACAACTTAATCTAATTTAATCTAACCTCACCTAACCTAGTCCAACTTAATGTGACGTGACACACCGTAACATTACCTGGCCCACCTTAACCTGAGCCGATCTAGTGGAGGTTATTAATGGCTTCAGTGATGTCTTAATTCTAGTGGTAATTTGGCACCGATTCACTGCTATTATGAAACAAAGACACCCATGAGAGTAATTATCTCTGTGGGCTTGAGAATAGTGCTAATGAGAGACTAAAGCATTCTAACACACGGGCTCTAGGTGACAGCTACAAGGCGATAGAAGAAAGACCTCAAAAGATTCCAGACTGTTCAACTTCCCTATATTAAAAACACTCATAACCTGACTGATAATCTCCGTTGCCTTGGGAACAATGCTAATGAGAGACTAAAGCATTCCAACACACAAGGTCTGGGTGACAGCTACAGGATGATAAAAAAAAGATCCCTTCCCTATGACAAAAACACCCATGAAAACCTGATTGATTACCTCTGTGGCCTTGAGAACAGTGCTGATGAGAGACTAAAGCATTCTAACACACGAGGATTTGGTGACAACTACAAGACGAAAGAAGAAAGACCTCAAAAGACCCCAAACAATTCAAATTCCCTATAACAAAAACACCCAGAACCTGACTGTTTTCCTCAGTGGCCTTGAGAACAGTGCAATGAGAGACCAAAACACTCTAACACAGCTATAAGAAGGTAGAAGAAAGACCTTATACTATTCAACTCCCTCTACGTTACATCGCGTTGAATATACGACCACATAGCTTCATAGCAACGCACTAACTTCCTTAACTCTGGGCTAGTACAAGTACTGGCTTTAGGGACGAGGGAGAAATGTCAGCAATGTGGATAATAACAGAGGAATGAGAAAATCAATAGATACATCACGAAACTCCATACTGTTGATTGCCTCCAGACAGTAATGCACAGCGCCTCACTCTAGCTTCAGCCGCTCCTCCCTCTCAAGTCTCACGTCCCTCTTTAGTCCACCCTCTCTCTCTCTCTCTCTCTCTCTCTCTCTCTCTCTCTCTCTCTCTCTCTCTCTCTCTTGCCTTCCAGTGTCTAGACGGTGTTCTGTCTCTCCTGGCAGCTTTCATATCCTTGTATCGAGCTTTTTGTCCTATTTTTGACTCAAGGTAACGTAATCTAACCTAACCCTGTGATCTAACGTAACCTATTCCTGCATTACACAACACACCACATATCTAGACGTCCCCCTGCTGCAGTTCCTTCGTACACCTTTATATAAAACGCTGTCTCTTGGTTTTTTGGTTCAAGTAAAGGTGGCTTGACGTAACAGAACATCACAACTCTTACCTAACACCTTAATGCTTACACGAGTTTGCTTCTGGTTTAAACACCTTCCAGCTCCTACACCTTTATATACAACGGTGTCTCTGGTTTTTGGTTCCAGTAAAGGTGGCTTGACGTAACAAATCTTCACAACTCATGGCAACCTGTTCTATCCCCAATGTCTACACGAGTTTTCTTCTCGCGCTCACACCTTCTAGCTCCTTCCTACAGCTTTATATACAACGGTGTCTCTGGTTTTTTGGTTCCAGTAAAGGTGGCTTGACGTAACAAATCTTCATAACTTATGCTAACCTGTTCTAACCTAACACCTTAATGTCTACACGAGTTTCCTTCCGGCTCTAACATCTGCATAATGTTCGTATACACTATTAGAGCCTTCATGTCCAAGCTAACCTAACTTAATATAACCCTACCAAACCTAACCTTATCTTTCCTAATCTAACAAAACTTAATATAATCTATACTTAACCTTAACCTAACTCTGCCTTGCCGTTATCTTATCATTTAGCAAGGACGTAGATATGAATACTGCTTTGGATAACTAGAAGAGAAGCGAAAAATCTCTCCTCCTTCTCTTCCTCGTTCTGTGCTTTGCTTGGCTTTACTTATTCATAACGGGAGAAGGTGTCAGGACGGTTTATGGTGAAGCAGAAGAAATGTGGTAAACTGGTAAACTTTATAACATCTCGGAAAAAAAAGTCTTATTCAGAGAGTGCGTGGTTATTACTGAGTGTCATTCTTCACGTCTTTTCATAGTGTGACTGTTGTTATTGTTTAATTAATCTCTCCACAGGTCTTCGTTAGAGAGAAAGTGTTTATTTGGTTATTCATTTAGTTATTTAGGAGAGTCTGCCTTCTAGTTTTCTTTAGTGTGCAGTCCTTCATTCACTTTCTATATAGGTTCCCTGAGAGATGGCGAGAATGGTTACATTTTTGGTGGTCTCCAGGGATAGCACCATTACTCATTCACTCCTTTCCTTCATTCAGGTTTCCACAAATTGGCTGCATGGCGGTGAGGGAAGCCCGGCTGTTGACACCAGTCTGGTCTGCATTGCAGCTGTAACACTTTGGAAGCGAAAATCGTTACTCCCACAAGGCGCGGGCCGAGCCAGACTCACCTGACCCTCCTGGCACACCTGAGCCGTCCCGAACATACGTGATGGCAGCGGTTCAGATCACTGATGGGAATGGGGGAAGCTGTTATGAAGGTGATGAAACGCACCGACCAGCCACGCCTCCCTCCTCCTCCACCCTGAGCCTTCACACCCAGCCAGCCATTCAGTGTGTCCAGTGAGTGAGTTTATTGGTGCTCTGTGGGCTTTTATCTTTCTCTCTAGTGGTTCTTTTCTCCCTAGCGGCCATTTTCCTGTTCTAATGAATGCATTTGTTAATGTTTATTCCAATTTATTTTGTATTTTCTTTTTCTTTTTTCTTTTTTTTTCTTTTTCTTTTCTTTTTTAACAATTGTTCAAGATAAGAGGCGTTGTGAGTTTGTACCACGTTGAAATAATTTAGAATGTCTCGTTTGTGTTATGACTAATGTTAGAGACAACACGTCACCCTGAGGCACACCACAGTCTACCAAAGACAAGACCAAGGAACGGATCTCCCTTGGTCTTAGCCTGTCTGTCTTCTAAAGATTGAGAAAGTAGTTATTCTAGCACAATGCAGTATTTTGTCTCAGTTCCAGGAGCCACACTCGTTCGTGGTAGAAACAACAGCCAGACATCACTCACTCGAACGTTTGTACACAGTAAATGTTTATAAGTAATGATAACTGTCCACCACAACTCTCAACACATCAACGTTTTAGTAATTAGAAGTAAAGACAACTGCTGGTCGGTGGCTGTCTTTCAGTACTATGGTCCGTATTCAGAAGCGTTTTGCTCTCCACCGCGACTATTTTCGAAGGCCACAGAGGTGATTACCGGGGTTTTCAAGAGAACTTCTTCAGTTAATCATGTAGAAATCTTGTCAATCTGCCTCTAGAACATTAAAAACATACTGAAAAAATCGTGTAAATTTAAGCAGAGCCTTTTGAAATAGTGGAGGTGAAGCACAGACGTTTTTGAGAACACGAGCTTTAGTAAATCTGCACTATCGTCATGTGAAGGTCTTCGTGAATGGTGAAGGCTGATAAGGGAGACTCCTGTATTGCCACCGTGATAATTAACTCCCTTTAGTACCATGACACATTTCCATATTCATTGTGCTTACTATTTGGTGATTTTATACAGCTTCAGAAACTCATATGGCGAGATTGAAATAGTGAAGACTTTGGCCATTAATCATATGACCTCCATTAATCATATAAACTTTCTAATGTCAATAAAATGGTCTAATCGTACACAAATCTCAAGGTAAAAATGTGTCCCAGTACTGAAGAGATTAATTAAATCCATAGCAATCTGTAAGAAGGAGGAACGCAGGAAATCAATGCTATCTATCTGTACCATATTTAAATAGTCTAGCGAACACCTTCCAATATAAGCAGAAAATATAACTACTGGATATGATTAAAATAGACAATAATTACTAGATATATTAAAGTAACCCTCTACTTGTGCATTTTCTATCTTACATGTGGAGAAAGAATGGACAATTTTAAAGAGTAACTATTCCAAACTACCGTTTTGAATCGCGTAACTTGAGCATTCATCACGTGTTGTATTCTCTTCTTATCTCAGAGCAACGAATGACAATTTTAGTTTTAGTATTAGAGACGAATCACATAATTTTCTTAGTCATTTTTCCAATTTATTCAGAGAGAGAGAGAGAGAGAGAGAGAGAGAGAGAGAGAGAGAGAGAGAGAGAGAGAGAGAGAGAGAGAGAGAGAGAGAGAAGCTTTTAGGATTTTCTGTAATTAGTCACGGTCGAGCTTCCTTTCTGCTTCTCTTCTTCCTCCTCCTTACTCCTCCTCCTCCTCCTCCTCCTCCTCCTCCTTCTACTCCCAACATCTGGTCAGAACTTTTTCCTTTCCTTTTTCCTCTCCCTCCCTTTTATCGCATCCCTCTTTCTCTTCTTCTTCCTCTTTTCTTTATTTTTTCTTTCTCTTTCGCTTTTTACCTTTCGTCTTTTATTTTTTGATGTTTTTGTTGATGTTCATGTTCTTCTCTCCTCTGTTCTCTTTCCTTAATCTTCTTTGTGTCCATCCTTATATTTCATCTTACGGAAGAGGAGGAGGAGGAGGAGGAGGAGGAGAAGAAGAAGAAGGAGGAGGAGGAAGAAAAGAGAAGGAAAAGAAGGAGGAAGAGGTTGATGATGAGAATGAGAAGAGGAGCAGGACGAAGAGAAGGAGAAAGAGGAAGAGGAGGAGAAAGAGTAGGAGGAGGAGTAGGAGGAGGAAGATGAGAAGGAGAAAAACAGAGAAAAGAATAAGAATAAGAGCAAAAAGAGGTGAATACCAACACGAACAATAACAATAACAAGAACAAAGAGATGAAAAAGAAAAGAAAACGAGGGAACACAAGGGAAAAACAAAGGAAAGACAATAGAAAAAGAGGCAGCAGTAATGAGAACTTTCAAGTCACTCACCCACAAACTGAAGCAAAGCCACTGTTAGTAAATCCAGTACCTATATAACTTGTCAATGAGCGAACGTCAACCGAGAGAAAAATAGTACATGACTGCGGAACTCCACGACCCAAGTTACGCAATTACGATGCATTTGAACTAAGCTTGCGTTCTGAATTTCAAAGGGTCAGTTTCATCATACGTGTGTCTGAAAGTAATGAACTGTTGCTTAACCGCGTTTTTACCTTGACTTTTGGGTGCGATTAGAGAGTTTACGTACATTAAAAAGGGTCTATGGAGGTCAGAGGATTAATGGCCAGTCTTCACTATTTCAATCCCCCCACATGAGTTTCTGAAGCTATATAGAATCACCAAATAGTAAGCAGAATTGATATGGAAACGCAGTACAGTACTAAGAGAGTTACAAGTACTTCGTTATTGTGATCTAAGTTAATTCTCTGTGTTTGAGATAAAATATGTGATGGCAGAGAAGGTTTTTTTTTTTTTATGTAAGAGAGAGGACTAGTCAAGGGAAAAATGTATATAAATAAATAGATAAATAAAAAAAAGGGTCTATGGAGGTCAGAGGATTAATGGCCAGTCTTCACTATTTCAATCCCCCCACATGAGTTTCTGAAGCTATATAGAATCACCAAATAGTAAGCAGAATTGATATAGAAACGCAGTACAGTACTAAGAGAGTTAAAAGTACTTCGTTATTGTGATCTAAATTAATTCTCTGTGTTTGAGATAAAATATGTGATGGCAGGGAAGCTTTTTTTTTTTATGTAAGAGAGAGGACTAGTCAAGGGAAAAATATATATAAATAAATAGATAAATAAAAAAAATGAATAAATAAAAAAGGCCCACTTGGAACTGTAATTAAACTTTTGAAATCCTTGTCTGCTTCTGTATTTCCTCTCTCAGGCTAATGAACTATTGATAGATAAAAAATGCACGTCGATATTGTGAGCTAAACTGACTGATTGGCAGGAGAAACTGTAACTAAACTCTTGCAATTTCTGTGTGCTTCTGTATTTCCTTCTTAAAACTAATGAACTATTGCTTAATAATAAACTTAATTGATCCTCCGTGTTGGTAGGAGAAACTAAACTCTGGAACTTACCCCCTTCTCCTTTTTCTCTTTCTCCTCCTCCTTTGCGTTCTCTTTCTACTTCTGTACTTCTCCTTACCTAAGACTTGAGCTCTTTCAGTAGTGAGGTTTCTTCCCTTCCCGCGTACGTACATCAAATCACTAGAAACACGAAAACACTTAAAGAATCGAAACTTGAAAGACAAAATGGAAGATAAACAGTATAAAGATGATCAAGTAATACGTAAAACTCAAATTATTACCGTATTTCTTTTTACCGTCACTCTTATGGGTTAGGAGAGAGAGAGAGAGAGAGAGAGAGAGAGAGAGAGAGAGAGAGAGAGAGGAGATAGATAAAAAAAAGACCATTGAAATCAGAAATCTTCACACATCTTTATCACACACGTTCTTCTTTTTCGACTTTGAAATGTGCGGAAGTTCCAAGTGTAGGCGTCGTTTTCTTTGTGTGTGTGTGTGTGTGTGTGTGTGTGTGTGTGTGTCTGATACGAAAGGTGACACGGGGCTTGCCATACGCCTCACCCGGGCCTGCCTCTGCTCGACACCCTTGGCCAGATAGTGTTCAGTGCGATGACGTGATAACACCTGTCTCACCTTTATCTCGCCCTCTTCCTCCTCCTACTCCTGTCTCCTCTTCTCCCTCCCTCGTTCACTGTCTCTCTCTCTCTTTCAAACTCACTCTCTTTCTTTCTCTCCATTTCTTCCTTCAAATTATGACTTTTCTTTATTTTTTTTTTCCAGCTTGGTGTCTGTTTGTGTGTGTTTTAGTTTTTGGTGTGTGTGTGTGTGTGTGTGTGTGTGTGTGTGTGTGTGTGTGTGTGTGTGTGTGTGTGTGTGTGTGTGTGTGTGTGTGTGTGTGTGTGTGTTTGTGTTTGTCTGTATGTCTTGTTTCTGTCTCTGTTTTAGTCAGTCAGTCAGTCTGTCTGTATATGCTTGTTTATCTTTTGTATTCTCTCTCTCTCTCTCTCTCTCTCTCTCTCTCTCTCTCTCTCTCTCTCTCACACACACACACACACACACAAACACATCTATTTGCCCTTCCTTTGTGTTCCTTCGTGTCTTGTGAGCTCCTGAGTCACTGCGGGAACTTGGCGTCTCTTCTTTAGAACTGGATGATAAAGGAAGCCAAGATTACTGCCAAGGAATGCGTTACCTAGCCTAATCCTCCTGTGACTCGAAGGATTAGCGGAGGAGGCGGCTGAAGGGGATTTACTTGATTTATAACTGTCCTCCTTAGGAACTGAGAAGGAATGCGAGAGAAAGAGAAAAGAGATAGAGATAAGGAAAGATGGAGAGTGAGAGAGAAACAGTTTCCTATGATTCTTGTAATGGTAATGGTAGAATGGTATAGCGTTATTCCTACAGTACTGGTATGTCTTTCTTTCTTTACTTAGGAGGGGAAGTGGTAGAGAGTCGCCAAATTGAAGAAAAGAAACAAAAACGACTGAAGATACAAGTCCCAAAGGAGAGTCGTCAAAAAGAATAGCCGAGAACTGTCTTGAAAACTCCTATTCACGTCACGAAATGGCGGTGATGGTGGTGGTCAGGGCGGCAGCAGAGCCGGGCAGTGTTGGAGGTGATGACAGGCGTGTTGTGTTGTGGCTGCGGCGATGGTTGGGAGTCGAGGTGGTAGTGATGATTAATGGTGACGGCGCGAGGGTGTTGTGTCTTGGCGTTGTGGCGGCGGGATGTGTTGTGGCGCCTGATGGAGACAGATGACCGCGTTGGAGGCGAGGCGTCATGATCGCGCTGGAAACTCGTCCACATCGCTGGAAGACTTCACTCCGTATTCTGAAACGCTCTGCTCTCTCACCATGACTATTTTCAAAGGCCACAGAGATGATTGGCCCGGTTCTCAAGAGGGTTTCTCCTGTTAAGAGTGTACAAATCTTGGTAATCTATCGCTAGAATCATAAAAAACACCTTTAAAAACTCGTGTACTTTCAGCTAGAGACTTTTGAGGAAGTCGTAGTGAGAGAACGAAGCGTTTCAGAATGTGGTCCTTAGATGTGCGAGTCACTGCCGCTCCGCCGCCTCGCATCCCGCAGATAAGGAGGCTCGGGGCCGCCTCTCCTAATTAAGGTGTCGCTGAATTCTGCAAATAGTTTCCATAAATTTAGGAGGCGGGAGTCGGCAAGGGGAAGGATGACACATTGCCTTCCTGCCGCGTCCCTGAAGGCTGCGGGGTCATACACACACACACACACACACACACACACACACACACACACACACACACACACACACACACACACACAAACCCACTGTCGGCCCCGGGCAGTGCATTGGCTGTGACATAAAGAATCAAACACAAACAGCCGCAATATTAAAATGAAAAAAAAAAAGACGATGCATTGGTTAACTCCTCGTCATGTTGTGATGATTTTTAAGCTGTTAACTGTCCATCCCTGCGCCGCGTGACTGATGGCCTGGGCCGGGCGTGGCGCTTCCATCACTTACTGCTGCTGTTACTGTTGCTGGTGGTGGTGGTGGTGGTGATGGTTGTTGCTTCTGACCACGGGTAAAGCTGCGCCGCGGTTGACCACCCTCCCGTCATGGTCAAGTCTCTGTTCACCAGGATACCATTGACAACAGCAGCGTTTCCATTTGAGTGCTGGGATAGGTTAGGCAGCGTTGACTGGCAAGATTAATTCAGTTCATCTCTTTCACTGCTGATTTTTTTCATTGTTTTTTATTTTATTTTTTTATGTAAGAGGGGAAGCTGGCCAAGGGCAATAAAAAAAAGAAAAAAGAAAAAGACCCACTTGATTGCCAGTTCCCTAATAGTCATAGAGTTAGCCAAAAGTCGTAGGAAGATGGAAATACAGAAGCAGGCAGGGAGTTCCAGAGTTTACCAGAGAAAGTATGAATGATTGAGAGTACTGGTTAACTCTCGTATCAGAGTTGGACAGAGTTGTGTAGATTGCGACATGAAATAACTATCATATTTTGCGGAGAAAGAAAGAAATAGTCAGTGTTTTGAAGATTGGTAGCCTGAGGATGTTTCCATAATGGTTGAAATACTACTCGTTGATGTGTAAAGATGTATACATAGGCCTGGCGAGCAGAACTTTTTATTTTTTGTTTGAGAAAAAGAGGAAGATATTAACCCCTTCAATACTGGGACACATTTTCACCATGAGATTTGTTTACGATCAGACATTTTATTGACATTAGGACGGGTCTATGGAGATCCGAAATGTAATGACCACAGTATGCACTATTCTAATCCACACATAAGTTTCTGAAACTGTAAAAAATCACCAAATAGTAAGCAGAATGAATATGGAAACGCGTCATGTTACTGAAGGTGTTAAGAAGAGGCTGAATAGAAGATGGACTAAGGTAGAGATTATGAAGGACAGTAGGAGTAAAGGTTGGAGGAGAGCAGATTAGTTAGTTACACTGGCAAGATGGCTATAGTGGGATTGACTGCGGAAACTTTTCACAGCGGTACAGGAAGCGGACTGCCTTTAGTGGCCGCTGTTTTACGCTGACAAATTCACACCACTGTAGTGAAGCAAAAATCCTGCGTGTGACAGTTGACAGAATATGAATAGTGTTAGTATTGTATGATATTGCTTTTTGATGTGTGTTTAGCGATCAATGCAATGTAGGATAAGGGACCAGACATGCAGAAATGAAATAGTTATAGATTATTTATTTAGAAAGCAACAATTAACCACAATCAGTACCATGACGTGTTTTCATATTTATTCTTCTTACTATTTGGTGATTTTATACAGCTTCAGAAACTTATGTGGGGATTAAAATAGTGAAGACTCTGTGCACTAATCTTCCGACCTCCATAGACCCTTCCTAATGTAACAAAAATGTCTTATCACACCCAGAACTCGTAGTAAAAGTGAGTCCCAGTACTGAAGGTGTTAATGACTCTTCATCATCATTATCATCATTTTCTCTTGTCTTGTCCTCTTCTCTCCTCTTCACTTTTCTCTTCTCTTCTCTTCTCTTCTCTTCTCTTTCTCTCTGTCTCTCTCTCTCTCTCTCTCTCTCTCTCTCTCTCTCTCTCTCTCTCTCTCTCTCTCTCTCTCTCTCTCTCTCTCTCTCTCTCTCTCTCTCTCTCTCTCTCTCTATCTATCTGTGTGTGTGTGTGTGTGTGTGTGTGTGTGTGTGTGTCCCTCTTCCTCTCCCTCTCCCTCTCTCCCTTTAATTCACCGTAAGAGACACATCTTCCGTAAATTGCCGGCACAAGGCTCAACAATGGCCTCCTATACGTCTTAGTTTCCATCCCACGCCTGACCACACTTTCAATATG
This sequence comes from Portunus trituberculatus, assembly GCF_017591435.1. Classification (NCBI taxonomy): domain Eukaryota; kingdom Metazoa; phylum Arthropoda; class Malacostraca; order Decapoda; family Portunidae; genus Portunus; species Portunus trituberculatus. The sequence continues at coordinate 21,416,299 of NC_059293.1, read as the reverse complement.
TCACCAGAATTGTCCTTATTTCTCGTCCCTCTTCAACTTTTCTCCCGCAATGAGTCGCGGCTCGAGCACTGGTTCCTTTCCTATTAACCCCCTTCAATACTGGGACATATTTTTACCTCGAGAATTGTGTGCGATTAGACCATTTTATTGATATTAGGAAGGGTCTATGGAGGTCAGAAGATTATCGGCCACAGTCTTCATTATTCTAATCCCCGACATAAGTTTCTGAAGCTGTATGAAATCACCAAATAGTAACCAGAATGAATATAGAAATGCGTCCTGGTACTGAAGGGGTTAAAAGAGTAGCGAGAGGACGTAAGGAAGGACAGAAGGATGAGGGATTTAAATAGCTTGTTTTGTCATCACTTTTTTAGAATCAGCACTATTACCAAGGTTTTCTCATTCCCTCTAAACATTTTTCTCACCTTCGCCAATTTGTAAGAGAGAGGAAGGAAAGGAGTAAGGAAGGGAGGAAGGAAAGGATGAGGAATTTAGGAAGCTTTAAAAAGAATCACCAACATTACCAAGGCTTTTTCACTCCTTATACACATTTTTCTCCCCTTCTTCAGTGTCTAAGGTAGATGAATGGAGAGAGGAAAGAAGTAAGTAAGGAATGAAGGGAAGGATGAGGGATTTAAACAGCTTTATTTAGAATCAACAATATTATCAAAACCTTTTCACTCCCTATACACATTTTTCCCTCCTTCGTTTGTAAGGTAGATGAATGGAGAGAGGAATGAGAGTAAGTAAGGAAGAAAGGAAGAAAGGCAGGAATGAAGGAAGGCAGGAAGGAAATAAAGAAGGCATAGTCACTCGTAATACCAAAAGATGAGGGATTTAGAAAGCTTACATTGTCATAACCACTTTAGAAACAGCAAAATTACCAAGGGTTTCTTTCTCTCCCTCTAAAAATATACCTCACCCTTGTCGATTTGCAAGAGAATAGGAAGAGATGTCACAGAGAGGTAGGTTAGTCTAGAAAACGGTCGAAAAGGGAAGATTTCTTGGTGGTGTTTGAAAAAAAATGGTGTTGATTTGCAGATTCTCAGCGGTCGCTGCGACCTGTTCCTATATTTTATTTCTCCTCCATCGAGCTTACCTATAAAATGCACTCGTGGGAAAAGAGAGAGAGAGAGAGAGAGAGAGAGAGAGAGAGAGAGGGAGAAGACAATATAACCTGATTCATCTTTTTCCTCTTCCGTTTTCTTATTCCTTCTTCTTTCTGCCTTTCCTTTCCCTTTTTCTCCTCTTCTATTCTCCTCCATCTCTTTCTCTTATCCTCACACATTGACTCTCTCTCGTTCTTCTTCTCTACTACGTATTTCCTTTCCTCTCCCTTTCATCTTTCAATTCCTTCTATTCTCTCCCACCCTAACTTCTACTTCTCTTTCTCTCCCATTCTCCTTCCTTTCTGCCCCCACGTAGATCCTCTCTCTTCCATATATTCCTGATTTTCATAAAGGTTTCCACTTGGAGGCTTCACGTCCTGGAATGTGTGTGTGTGTGTGTGTGTGTGTGTGTGTGTGTGAAGGGTAGCTGGATCTCTCACAGTTCTGGTGGCAACTGTTTCCACCTCATGAGTTCCTTTGCTCTCCACACACCACGCTTGGCACCAGTTATAAGTCTACAAAGCCTACAGTAGAGCAAGGACGCTGCGCTCTATCTGTCTGTCTGTCTATCTGTCTCTCTCTCAGGCTGGTATACTTAAATGGTTTGCTCTCTCTCCATCACTGCTTTCGAAAGGCTCCAGTTGAAGGTATTCATATTTTTAAGGCTATTTTTTTTTTAGTTCTGTTGATAGACTGGCAAAATTTCTAGCTTAATAAGAGGAGAAAGTGTCTTGAGAACTCTGTTACTTGTTTCTATGGCCTTGGAAAATTGTCATGGTGAGAGAGCAAGGCGTTTCTGAATACGGGCGTCTCTCTCTCTCTCTCTCTCTCTCTTAGCACGGCATTCTCAAAGGTTTCAAAGTCTTAGCTCAACTGACAGTCTATGGGAGTTACTGTGGCTTTTTATGAGTGCTTTGGTGATCCTAGTGGTAGTTTTACAGGCATTCCACATCAGTAATAGCTAAAAATCTCTATGACACTTCTATCTCTCTCTTAAGCCTGGATCTCAAGCTTTAGTCTCTTCAGTAACATGCCGCGTTTTCGCATTCATTCTACCTACTATTTGGTGATTTTGTACAGCTTCAGAAACTTAAGGGGGGGATTAAAATAGTGAAGACTCTGGCCATTAATCTTCTAACTTCCAAAAACCCTTCCCTAATGTCAATAAAATCACCTAATCGTACACAAAAGTCAAGGTAAAAAAAAACCAAGAAAATAGGCAGAATGAAAGAGTTAATAAGATACTGAAGATTCTGAAGGCGTGTTTTTTTTATTAACCTCGGGGCCGGGGAGTCGGAGTTATCGTCGCCGCCTCGCCTTCGCCTGTGGCATGACGTAAAGATCTCCCGCCAATACAGGTGACATGACGCTCACTATTGAATATTGAAGGTTCTGAAGACGTGTTGTTTTCATGATTCTAGCGACAAATGTACAAGAACCCTCCTATACGTGATGAAGGAGAATGGATGATGAGACCCAAGCTAATAATTCCTGGCCCTTGAAATCCTGATGATAGTTAAAAGCGTTAGAGAGTGCGAGACTGAGTAACGCCACTGAGAAGACAGTTGAATGTTAATGGTTGGTGCTTGATTTGATCGTTCTCTTTATTCCGCGACACGCTGTTGGTTGAGTTAATGTGGAAATGTTATTATTAGGTGTGTGTGTGTGTGTGTGTGTGTGTGTGTGTGTGTGTGTGTGTGTGTGTGTGTGTGTGTGAGAGAGAGAGAGAGAGAGAGAGAGAGAGAGAGAGAGAGAGAGAGAGAGAGAGAGAGAGAGAGAGAGAGAATGGCAGGTGTGAGGAGAGATAAAGATACGGAAAGATAGTGTGACAGGCAAGAGCAGGAGGAGGAAGAGGAGGAGAAGTAGGAGGAGGAGGAGGAGGAGGAGGAGGAGGAGGAGGAGGAGGAGGAGGAGGGAACAAAGGTGTGAGTGAATAGGAAGAAATACGAGAGGATATTGTGAAGAAGAGCAAGAAGAAGTGTTAAAAGAAAAAGAAAAGAAGAAGGAGAAGGGAAGATGAGGAAAGGGTAGAGAGGGTCGCGAGGTGAGAGAGGGAGAGACAGAGAAAGATTCAGAAACAAAATGCAATCAAGCAGAGTAAATGAGGGGGAAGAGAAGGGCGAGGAAAGCACCACTATGATAAATGAAATCCCTGAAATAATATAAAGCGGACACTGTTTATGTTTCAGGTAGATCTTAATTAAATTCTTATTCTGTCCTGCTTTATAATGCAAGAGTTAACACCTTCAGTACCGTGACGCGTTTCTATATTCATTCTGGTTACTATCTGGTGATTTTATACACCTTCAGAAACTTATGTGGGGATTGAAATTGTGAAGACTGGCCATTAATCTTCTGACCTCCATAAACCCTTCCTAATATAAGCAAAATGGTCTATTTGTATCCAAACTCAAGGTAGAAATGCGTCCCAGTACTGAAGGGGCTAACCATTGTCTCGCTCAGTGTTCACTCCTTTCACTTCAAAGCACGCATCATATGAAACAGCTTACGAAATGAAATACTGTAAGACACAAAGTTAAACAAGATGTATATAATCAGCAATAAACCTAACCTTAACCTAACCTTAACCTAACCTTAACCTAACCTAACCTAACCTAACCTAACCTAACCTAACCCAACCTAACCTAACCCAACCTAACCTAACCTAACCTAACCTAACCTAACCTAACCTAACCTAACCTAACCTAACCTAACCCATCCTAACCTAACTAACCTAACCCTAACCTAACCTAACCTAACCTAACCTAACCTAACCAACCTAACCTAACCTAACCTAACCTAACCTAACCTAACCTAACCTAACCTAACCTAACCTAACCTAACCTAACCTAACCTAACCTAACCTAACCTAACCTAACCTAACTTAACCTAACCTAACCTAACCTAACCTAACTTAACACTAACCTAATCTAACCTAACCTAACTTAACCTAACCAAACACACCATCACCAACAAGACCAACAGTTAACCACACTCCACTCCAACACACGAAGGTCAACTATACACAACATAATGCAGTTTATATTATGGCTGGCGTGACATTACACCATTAGGAAAACACAGGAAAACCACATTTGCAGATTATTTCCCTTCCTCTCCTCCCTCTCTCTGTCTCAGCCACTCTTAACCCCTTCAGCACCGTAACGTGTTTTCACATTCATTCTGCTTATGTGGGAGTTTAGAATAGTAAAAACTGTGGCCATTAATCTTCTGACCTCCATAGACTCTTCCTAATTTAAGTAAAATCGTCTAATCATGCCCAAAACTCGTGGTGAAAACGGTTCTCATGTACTGAAGAGGTTAAGAAACAAAGACCAAGAGCACGTAGTTGTATAGACAAGAGACAGACGGAGCTGGAATCCTGTGCTAGAGAGAGAGAGAGAGAGCTGGAGTTTCATGGGCCTGGAGTTTCGTGGGCCAGAGCGGAGCGGGGCGGGTCGGGCCAGGGACGGGGCAAGCGGCAGGAACACCTTCTCGACATGAATGGCAAGCAATTTCCCTAATGCGTGTGGTGGCCGCTTGCCCGAGGCCCAACCATTGTTCCAGCCGAGCGTAGTGCTGGCAGTGGCGAGGCCTTGCGATGGGGGAGTGTTAGAGCTGAGAGGGAAGATGTAGTAGTAGTAGTAAGAGGCGGAGGAGGACGAGAAGGACGAGGAGGTAGGAAGAAAATGTGTGTAGAGGAAGGAAAGGTTAAGGGAAGGGAAGGAACAGGTAAGGGAAGGTAGAAGGGATAGAGGAGGAGAGTGACTGGGAAGGAGAGACTGTGTGTAAGGAAGGAAAGGAAGAAAAGGAAAGATGTGAGAAGGAAAAAGTAGGAGTAGGATAGAAGAGATGTTTAGCGAAGGAAGGAAGGAAGGAATGAAGAGAGAAAGAATGAAGCAAGAGAGAGAGAGAGAGAGAGAGAGAGAGAGAGAGAGAGAGAGCCCATCAGCTTCTGAGTGGCTGCTAATGAAACAATCTCCGGCACAAGTAATACGCGAATGCCGACCACCTCTTCTCCTTCCTTCCTCCTTCTCCTCCTCCTCCTCCTCCTCCTCCTCCTCCTCCTCCTCCTCCTCCTCCTCCTCTCCTTCTCCTCCTCCTCCTCCTCCTTTTCCCTGTCTCATCTCAACAAGCTCTGAATTTCTTTCTCGTGCTCATTTTCTTTAACAAATTGCCTTCATACACTTATTATTACCAAGCCTGAGTCCACACACACACACACACACACACACACACACACACACACACACACACACACACACACACACACACACACAGGGCAGTAAGTGTACAGTGCTATAAAGAGAGAGAGAGAGAGAGAGAGAGAGAGAGAGAGAGAGAGAGAGAGAGAGAGAGAGAGAGAGAGAGAGAGAGAGAGAGAGAGAGAGAGAGAGAGAGAGAGAGAGAGAGAGAGAGAGAGAGAGAGAGAGAGAGAGAGAGAGAGAGCAGGAAATTCAAGAAACTATAAAGAAAAGAGGGAGAGGGAGAGATAGACGATAAGTGTAATGAGGTAAATAGTGGGATGGTTTATGAGGAGCAGTGAGAGAGAGAGAGAGAGAGAGAGAGAGAGAGAGAGAGAGAGAGAGAGAGAGAGAGAGAATGTGTGTGTGTGTGTTTCACTGTTTGATCTGCTGCAGTCTCTGACGAGACAGCCAGACGTTACCCTACGGAACGAGCTCAGAGCTCATTGTTTCCGATCATCGGATAGGCCTGAGACCAGGCACACACCACAAACCGGGACAACAAGGTCACAACTCCTCGATTTACATCCCGTACCTACTCACTGCTAGGTGAACAGCACCTACACGTGAAAGGAGACACACCCAAATATCTCCACCCGGCCGGGGAATCGAACCCCGGTCCTCTGGCTTGTGAAGCCAGCGCTCTAACCACTGAGCTACCGTGTGTGTGTGTGTGTGTGTGTGTGTGTGTGGTGTGGAGGAGGCGGGGTGCGGGAGTCAGTGGGCAGCTGGGAGTGTCGTTGCAAGGTGGTGATGGTGAGTAAACACTTGTTCCACTTGGTCATGTAATCAGCGCGTGAGGAGGCCAAGTGTGTGTGGCATGAGTGGGTGGGGCGCGTGCGGGGCGGCGGCGGCGGCTGTGGTTGTGGTGGTAGCTGCGTGACTCTGGGCATGGAACAGTTTGGCAGGAGCGGCAGGCACCGCTACGCAGCCTCACCATGCAAGAAATGCGGCACACACACATCAGCCGCCCCGCAGCCTCGTCCCGGCGACGTGCTCGTGAGGCATCGCCGAATGTGCTTCAGTAAAAGTTTTGGACGTAAAGGAGGTTTATTATCATTGATCAGTATAAAACTGTCCCTCCTAACTTTGCCGCGTCGAGACAAGGCAGGCAAGGCCTTCACTTGTAGACAATACGGCTGCTGCTCAGAGCCACGTCCTTGTAGCGCCATCTGTACTGCTGGAATGCAATACTGGTAGTAAATAACGCATTTTATTCCGCCGTGCCAAGCTGCAGAGCGGCACAGGGTGTATCGGCAGCCAGGCGTCCCCAGTTGGCCAAGGTCCGCCATCCAGTGCACACCTGTAGCCCCGCGCTGCGTCAGTCGCCTCAAGTCCTCCCGTGAGCAAGTCCTGGGGTCACACCGTGCCGCTCCGCCCGTGGCTTGTGTCGGGCCTGTCAGGCTGCCCAGTGATGGCGTGAAGGACACGCACAAGCTAACTCTTACTCTGGATTTTTGTCGATGTTTAAGGACACTTGGAGCCAGTCGGTGGGATGTGATACGGCCGTGCGCTGACAGTAAGTGTAGCACCTTTGCGTCTCATTTGTTGCACGCACGCACTCACCTCTCAGCTCTCGGTACACACGGCGCCTCAGAGAACACTTCACCTCCTCGCTAGGAAGCAGGCAATGTGGGTAATTCACACGTGATGTCCTCGTCTTTTGTCTTAGTTTTCTTAAAAGGAAAACTCGTTACTTAGATCCAGTGGTGCTTAATCTCCTGCCTCGCGTAGGCCTCGCGCCCAGCCAGGAGAGACCCTTTTATCCCTGCGGCGTGCCGGCGAGCCTCGCCTGGCCTACGCCCTCACGTTGGTGGCGGTATTGGTGGTGACCACGGCGTTGTCCTCATCCATCACTCGTCACCAGGATATTGTTCTGCGGTGGTGGTGCCGTGCTGAGACTGGCGTGTGTTGCTTGTGTTGGTGCTGCTGATGCTGTTCTGCTGCTGCCGTTGCTATTGTTGCTAGTGTTAGTGATGGTGGTGGTGGTGTTTTTTTAGTGGCTGTTAAGACAATAGTAGTGGTGATGCTGATAATGCTGTTGATAATGATGATTGTAGTAGTAATAGCAACAATCACATGAGCACCAATAATGAGGATGATGACAGCAACAATGATACTAATAACGGTGTCATTAATCTTCATATCGTAATTACCGTAATCATTCTCATCAGATTTATTGCAATACATTTCAACTTTAATGGCATGCCACGGCACACTTTTGGATGACAACTCCTGCTGCAAAATTTCCTTGTTCTTCCCCGTTTATCTCTGACTGCGTGTTTGTGGATCAGCGAGGGAGGGAGGGAGAGAGGGAAGGAAGGGGAAGGAAGGAAGGGCGGAAGAGACGAGAGAAAGACGAAGGGGAAGAGGAGGACGAGAAGGACGAAGGGGAAGGAAGGAAGGGTGGAAGGGATGAGATAAAGATGAGGGGAAGAGGAAGAGAGGGAAGGAAGAGGAAGGACAGGACAGAAGGGATGAGATACGAAGGGGAGAGGAAAAGAAGGAGCAAAAAAGATGAGGAATTAAGAGAATGATGGTGAGTGGTGGTGGAGGCAAGGAAGTGATAAAAAAAAAAGAAAGGAAAAAGGAGAAAGAAACGGAGAGGGAAGATTGAAGTAAAGGATATGCATTGAAAGACTCAAAAGGCCATATTTCCTCAAGCACTTAGCTGTCACCATTGATCACTGCCTTAACTTAACCTCTTCAGTACCATGACACGTTTTCATATTGATATTGCTTACTATTTGGTAATTTTGTACAGCTTCAGAAACTTAAGTGGGGGATTGAAATAGTGAAGACGTTGGCTATTAATCTTCTGACCTCCATAGACCCTTCCTAATGTCAACAAAATCGTCTACGGTAACCATACCCAAAACTCATGGTAAAAATGCGTCTCACTACTGAAGGGAGTTAAACATGTGGGTATCAGCTACTTTTTCCCCTGTTCCCGTGACTCAGCCTTGCCAAAACAGTCTCTCGTGTCCATCTGTCAATACATCTACCTATACATTCTTACTAAAACGCATGTCAATTTCACTTCTGCTATGAGAGAAATGTGAGAATACTGTTTATTTCACTCGTACATACAACGCACCTTTTGTTCAGCACAGGGCGTGGTCTCTTGCTTTCCTTTACCGCCTCCACTGCTCAACTCCCAGAACTTTCATATTCACAAGCGTGTTTTCTTGTTAAGCTTCATTGCAGTAAGTGTTGAGGATAAGGGTACGTGTTTGGATAGCTGTTTGCTGTTTGCTGGTTGGCTGCGTTTTACTGGTGCTTGTTTTGTTAGTCTTGATATTTCTAATGCTGTTTGTACAGTTCTGTTTCTTTTAGTGATTGCAAATGTAGGTAGATAGGCACAGGTAGACACAGACAGACACACAGACGGTCAGCTAGACATACAGATAGACAGACATACAAATTCATACACAAAAATGTTAAATACTTGAATAGAAAGAGAGATAGATATATACTTCGCCATCTCACTTACTCAGTTACTCACCTACTCACCCACTCACTCACCCACTCACCCATCAACCAACAACTGAGACTAACAATAAACAATAACAAGGAACCTCTAATCTAACACTGAAATAGACGAATGGAAAGACAGATAGATAGACAATTATTTCGCCATCTTCTCTATCGACTTACCCACACCAACACACCCACACACACACACACACACACACACACACACAACTAGAACTTCTAATCCAACACTGAAATAGATGAACAGAAGGACAGATAGATAGACAATTACTTCATCATCACACACACACACACACACACACACACACACACACACACACACATACACAGATGGACAGATATTTATTGACCACAACCAAATATTACAATTACAGGAGGACTTGAGAGATATGGTCCATCAAAATGTTTTCTATAAGAACTTGTATATGGCTTAAAACAGAATAAAACTTGAAACGCAATCATAAAACGTCCATTTATACACACAAACGCCTGAGACACCTAAAACAAAGCAAGGTATATCTCACAAAAATGCTAAACACACACACACACACACACACACACTAGAGCAAATAAACAATAACAATAACCTTTAATCTAACATTGAGACCTTCCTGACGATGCTCCACCACGCTGAAACACTGAGCTTCCCCACATTCCCATTCCCCCATCAGGAGCTTACCCGCATCTCGTGACGCTCCCATCGACCTGCCGTGCTACATCCCGTCACGCATCCCCTTCCGTGCTATACCGCCGTCCCCCCTCCATTCATAGACCGCTTATCTTTGTGCTCGCAAGGCCGCTGCTCACCGCCCGCCGCCCACAGCCTATACAGTCCATAGCCCACAGTTCACAGCATACTTCCAGCCACTTCCTTATCTTGTACCCGTTCAACTGTTTCTCCTTTTTTTTTATCTCTTTCTCTTTCTTTTTCTTTCTTTATTTTTTCTCTCTTTTTCTCTCTTTTTCTTTTTGCTTTCTTTTCTTTTTCTTTTTCTTTTTTTCTTTCTCTCTCTCTCTCTCTCTCTCTCTCTCTCTCTCTCTCTCTCTCTCTCTCTCTCTCTCTCTCTCTCTCTCTCTCTCTCTCTCTCTCTCTCTCTCTCTCTCTCTCTCTCTCTCGTCTTTCTTTCTTTAACTTTCTGTCTCTCTCTTCAGTCTTCTCTTTTCTCTCTCTCTCTCTTCCCTCTTTCTAATCTCATTTCCCTCAACCTTCTCTTCTCCCCTCCTCTCTTCTCTCATCTCATCAATCTCTTCCTTTTCTCTTCTCTATTTTCTCATTTATCTTGTTCCTTCTCCTATCCGTCTCCTCCATCCACCTTCTCCATGATTTCCTATCCCTCTTTCTCTTCACTTCTTTTTCCCTCTCTTCTCTTTTCTCCCTTTTTTCCTCTCTTTCCTCACCTGCTTCCCTCTTCCGTATCCTTTCTCCCTTTTCTCGTCTCCCTTCTCTTCATTCCTCCCTTTATCTGTTCACGCATCCTTTGCTTGTCTTCACCAGGCTCAGAGAGAGAGAGAGAGAGAGAGAGAGAGAGAGAGAGAGAGAGAGAGAGAGAGAGAGAGAGAGCAGAGAGCAGAGATTAATAGATATGTAACCCAGAAGACAAACAGACAGACGGACACTGCATGCGAGACGATCTTAACCCCTTCAGTGCTGGGACACAGTTTCGCCTTGAGATTTGTGTACGATTAGACCATTTTATTGACAGAAGGAAGGGTCTATGGAGGGCAGAAGATTAATGGCTAGAGTCTTTACTATTTTAATCCCCCACATGAGTTTCTGAAGCTGTATAAAATCACCAAATAGTAAGCAGAAAAGAATATGGAAACGCGTCACGCTACTGAAGGGGTTAAACACGAGAGAGATTTGGTGCTCGCTAAATGAAGGAGAATAACTAACTACCTTCATATTTTTGGAATTTGTTTGTAAAATGATGAAATGTTGCAAGTGTTTTTCTTTAGAGTGTGTTGTGAGAGTGTTTTTGAGAACTGAGAGTAGAAATTTCCTCTTGTGTTTCGTATGTTTTCTTTCTTTTTTAGACAATCATTACATTACAGTAACTAATCCTTTTGGTTCTTTTATGGAGACTACAATTCCAGTGGGCTTTTTTTTTCTAATATTCCTTTTTATTTTGCCCTTGGTAGTTCTCCCTCTTACATATAAAACACACACACAGACACAAAAAATTCTTAAGCAGCGAAAAGAAAAGATAAGGTACCATTAAAACTAGTTGAGTCCGTGTTGAGTTCATTCCTCGCTGAGCCGATCGTAAAGCGGGATGAGGAGAGCCGCGGAATGGAGGATAATACATTAGCTGCTAATGGAGAAGTTTCTGTGGCGGCGGCGGTGGCGGAGGCGGCGAGGCGTTACATTACTAATATATCACCTCCAACCGCACCTTTGTTTTACCTTCCTACGAGAACAAAGGGCTTATGTTTTTATGCTTTTTTTTTCTAATTTTTTGTATCACGAATCCTTTTTATACTTTTCTGCTTTTTTTTTCTTTTATCACGACCACTTTTTTTTTTTTTATTTTCAGCTTTTTTCTTGTATCGCGAATGCTTTTTCTTTTCTTTCTCATATTTCTTTCTTTTTTTTTCTTGTATCATGACCACTTTTTCTTTTATTTTTATACTTTTCTGCTTTTTTTCTTGTACCACGAATGCTTCTTCTTTTCTTTCTTTTTCGTTGAGTTCTTTTTCCCAAGTTCGTGTTCTCAGGTGTTTTAGTTTCAGCTTGGCTCGTTGTGGTGCACTGGAGTAATTCTAATGGAAGAAATTCGGAACTCTTACGCCCGTACTCAGAAACGTCTTCCCTTCTCACTACATATACGACAATTTTCCAAGCCCACAGAGACAACTAGCCGGGTATTCAAGACGGTTTGTACTTTTAACTATAAATCTTGCCAATCCACCACCAAAACCATAGAAACACTCCAAAAAAACACGAGTATCTTCAATTGGCGCCCTTGGAAAGCAGTGAGCAGTGATGGTGAGAGAGCAAAGCGGTGCAGAATACAGGATGTCTTTTTAAATGCCTCCAGTGGTATCAAAGACAGTTCCTCCTTTTGATAAACTAGAAATCTTACCAATCCATCACCAGAACCATAGAACCACTCCAAAAAAAACACGAGTATCTATAACTGGCGCCCTGGAAAGCAGTGACGGTGAGAGAGCAAAGCGGTTCAGAATACAGGATGTCTTTTTAATGCCTCCAGTACTTGTTGTGATTGCTTAAAGATTTTACAGCAAAGGAAGGAAAAGTAGCACACAGAAACTCCCGAATATTCATCTCTCCCTTTTAAAAATAGTCCTCCTTTTTTAACCTTGCCTGGGAGAACAAAGGAATTAATATCTCACAGTTTTTTCTTGCACCACGGCTACCTTTTCTCTTTCTCTCTTTTTTTTTCTATTTTCTACCACGAATATCTTTCCTATTTTTTTTTTTTAGCGGAGTTGCCTTTTTATCTCTTCCTTCTTTGGTTCGTTCTCTAAAATATTTCAGTGTGTAGTCTATACGGGGCTGTGGTGAAAGGGAACTGGTGGGATTTAAAAAGGGTGATTGTGTAATGTTTTCACTGAGAGTTTATGGATCTTGCACCGACGAATATCTGATAGGTGTTGTCCTGTTGTGTTTAAGGTATTTCTAACAGGCTGTAGTGGAGGGAAGGCGTCGGTGTGATAGTTTATGGATCTTGCACCGACGAAAATGTGATAGGTGTAGTCCTGTTGTGTTTATGGTATTTCTAACAGGCTGTAGTGGAAGGAAGGCATCGGTGTGTCTTCCAGGACGCCTTAACCCCTTCAGTACTGGGACACATTTTTACCTCGAGATTTGTGGACCATTAGACCATTCTTTTTTTTTTTGACATTAGCAAGGTCAGAAGATTAATGGACATAGTCTCTCTCTATTTTAACCCCACACATAAGTTTCTGAAGCTGTATAAAATCACCAAATAGTAACTAGAATGAATATGGAAACGCGTCGTGGAACTGAAGGGGTTAATGTTTCCAGTGAAGGTTTAAGATTTCTGCACCGACCGAAAAATAACGCATGAATATCAGATTATTCATCTTTGTGGCCTTTAGGAAATAGTCTGTTTCATCTCATCTGGGAGAATGAACCATTTACAACGTTCGAATGCTGTCTACGGTCTGAGTGTAGGTTGGGGTTCCTCACTCGGGGCAACGGTTTCCTAGCGGGTGGGCTTTGAAATAGGAGGTACCCTTAATAAGTATCCCCTTTAGCCCATAAATTCCCGTGAAAAGCCCACATGGTATAAAAAAAAAAACCTACTGTTTATTCCTTGTAGCACGAATACCCTTTACTTTTTCGCCGAGTTGACTTTTTTATTAGTATTTTCAAACATTTCAGCATCTTACATAGACTAATACTGATATGCTGTATGTAGCGGAAGATACTGTTGCTTACAAAGATGCTTTTCAACGTGAGGACATTATGACAAACTAGAAGGGAACCGGTGAAGGGAACACGGGCTGAGGATTGAGCAGTTTATTTTTGACAAGTTTCACAGTAACACTTTCAGAGCAATTTGAAGCTACAGTGAACCTAGACAAGAAGAAAGTATTGATTCCTTAGCCTGTGTTTTCTTTACCACCTGTTACAGTAATTTTAAATGTTTCTTGTGATAACTTAACCCCTTCAGTACTTGGACGCTTTTTCTACCTTGAGTTTTGCGTGTGATTAGACGATTTTATTAACATTAGCAAAGGGTCTACGGAGGTCAGAAGATAAATAGCCACAGTCTTCACTATTTTGATCTCCACATAAATTTCTGAATCTGTATAAAACCACCAAATAGTAAGCGGAATTGATATGAAAACGCGTCCTGATACTGAAGAGGTTAAGGACTGCACCAACGGAGAAATAACACAAATGAGAACTCAGCAATTAATCTCTACGGCTTTTGAAAATTATGAGAGAGAGAGAGAGAGCGCTTAAGAATACGAGCTTTAATGCGGTAACTTGCGGCAGTACAGGACACACCCCGCACCCCGCGCTGGTCCTCCTCCGTCCCAGTAATGCTAGCGTGTTTGTGTCTCTAAATGCGTGCTGCAGTCCCCGGAGAGCCCCTCAACGTCCCCCCTGCCATGTATAGTTACTTAGCTGCGCCTGTGTGCCGGCTGCTGCTTTGCTGTTGCTTCTGCTGTTGCTTCTGCTGTTGCTTCTGCTGTTGCTTCTGCTGCTGCCACTGTTCGCTCCCTCTTTAAAGCTTGAAATATTTGAGAGAGTATTCGTGTCTGGAAGTTTTTAGTTTTTGAAGTGAGGAAAAGTTGGATTCTGTTTGCTGGAGTGATTTGCTCCGTTTGTATGTAGTTATGCTGTCGGTTCTGTTTCTTATTCTGCACGTTCTGTTATGCTGCACACACCGTTATGCAGCACGTTCATGTATGCAGCACGTGAAAAGGAAAAGTTGGATTCTGTTTGCTGGAGTGATGCGCTGCGTTTGTATGTAGTGATGCTGTCAGTTCTGTTTCTTATGCTGCACGTTCTGTTATGCTGCACACACACACCATTATGCAGCACATTCATGTATGCAGCACGTCCTGGTATGCCGTACGTTCATTTTGCTTTGTTCTGACTCTCGTTCTGATATGCAAACCGTTCTCTTACCCAGGCAAGACCTTCCTTTTGCTGCACATGAAAACTGCATTCTTTGCCTTTTGATCAGAGGGAAAACCTTCGGGCGAGGCTGAGCGGAGTAAGGCGGGGTGCGGAATGGGCGAGGCGAGGCAGAGAAGGCAGGGGAAGGTAGGGGAAGGCAGGGAAAGGTAGGGGAAGGCAGCGCAAGGGAGACATAGAAGGGTGGGCTGGCTGGTGGGCGGGTAGGTAGGTGGTTGGGGTGGACACACGAGCAGGGGTGGCGATTAACTCAATAACTGTCACCCTCACAACCACGCCGCCTGTCAGACTAAAATTCAATATATCGGTCGTGGCAGAATTCCAGTCCATTGTGTTTTAACGTGACTCTTTTAGCCTTGAGTGCCTCGCTGTTTGTATGGGAAGAGCTGCTTGGTAAGGGCGCGTCTGTTTGTCTGTGTGTGTGTGTGGGTAGTGTGTGTGTAGTGTGCGTGGTGGTGATCGTGACAGAAGGAGACCATGAGTGAGGCCTGAACAATGTACACTGCTATTATTTAAGTGGGTAAGAGTAATCCTAACAGAGGAAGGGTATAAATGGAGGGTGGAGGATGTATTTAGCTATTGTTGGAGGGCGAATGACAAGAGGAGGCCAGGAGTGAGGCCTGGTTGGGAGAGTAAGACGTGTGAGAGAGACATCTGAATCATATTTATATATCACAGAAGACTTATAGAATGTTAGATCCACTTTATTCACTTTCATGTTGTAG